>NW_019174376.1:693793-727592 GCF_002260705.1 Seriola dumerili | reverse complement strand
CCTCCCCCACCCGACCCCACCCCACCCAGAGGTCAGGGAGAAGAAACCTTAGTGATTTGATGTTCACGGGAAGGAGCCGATCTTAAAACACATCTTGTTTCAAGGAGGCTACAGCTCTTGTTTCTCGCCCGTAGATGTGTCTGATCACTCTGCTGGAGGCTAAGTCTGGTGATGGATCTCTGGACCTGTGAGGATGACGTCCTCCCCCACCCGACCCCACCCCACCCAGAGGTCAGGGAGAAGAAACCTTAGTGATTTGATGTTCACGGGAAGGAGCCGATCTTAAAACACATCTTGTTTCAAGGAGGCTACAGCTCTTGTTTCTCGCCCGTAGATGTGTCTGATCACTCTGCTGGAGGCTAAGTCTGGTGATGGATCTCTGGACCTGTGAGGATGACGTATGGTAAATTAATCTCACCGTTGCCCCCTGCAGTCAGGTGAGGGTGTAGACTCTGCTCCAACCCCCTGACTCACTCATGTCTCCAGAGGTCATTGAGTTTAACATTGAGGAAAAATGAGTTTTATGGCAGGGAATGTTTCTGTTATGAAAAAAGATTACATTAGTATAAACAGTCATGTAGCATAGAGATATAGTGATTAGAATAAAGTTCAGCCACATATTCTCTGTAATCAGATATATCTCTTGTCTTGCAGAGTTTTGGAACTATTTATTGATTTCCAATGTGGTCTTCATTGTAAGAAGAAAAGAAAAGAAAAAAATCAGACAATGCACTGTCAGACTAATACAATACAAATATCCTTAAAGTGTCTTTCTTTGCGTGGTTTTCTACAAATGAGTTTCTGCTGCCCCCTAAACATGATTTTCGATTCACTCAACTGAATTCCTGATGGGCAAATAAAGAGAAATTCCACAATTTCAAATCCATCAATAAAAAATAAAAAAAGCAACTTTATCTATCCAATTTAGACAGTCAGTTTCCACTTCTGCATTTCATATTCTCCTCCTGACCCGTACTAGGTCAGCATTCCTGAGTGCTTATTGGGCAGAAATACTTGGGAGAGTGATGAGCGTGACACTGACCCCGGGCAGACCCCTCCTCAAGCTGCCACACAGGTGTGTGGCCTTGAGGGGTGGGGGGGGGTAGACGTCCTCAAACATACACACACGCACACGCACACGCACGCGCGCGCACACACACACACACACACGCACACACCTTTTCACTGCAGGATCCCTCAGGGTACTTTAATCCTGCCCTTGACTTCAGGTCGCACCCTGCTCAGTGACCATCACTTATCTTCTTCAGTCTAGATGTTTCTGTGTAATTTCCTTTACAATATGCTCTTGTTCCGCTGCTTATTTAGCAAAAGAAATGAAGTGAACTAACAGGCAGGCACTCTGTCTCACCCCAGGACCCAGACGCATTAAATTAAACTCTTGTGACGCAGTGCCCAAATAAAAATCAGTGAACATCCCAAATTGGATTTTTAGCTGCAGTTTATCTAGTCCTGCTTAGAAGGATTGGTGTAATAAATTGATCGGAATGATGTTTCATAGTATAATAAAATGTATTGTTGATGTTTAAAGTAACATTTCATTACATGTTGTATGCAGCTTAGGATTTACGACAGTTTTTAACACTTGGCAATAGAAGGAGTGCAGTGTTTTTGGTGTGAACATTTCCAGATGTTGTAAACTGAGAGGGAAATCGTTTAATTGGCTGGTTAAACGCTGGCATCGCAATGTACCAAAATTTGCTAGGAGGGGGAAAATGTTCTATAAAAGCAATTTTCTTTGCGTCCGTACTCTTCCCTCTGTACAGTAACTCTCTTCTTTTATGGACATGGAGAAAGTTTACAAGCTGATTAGTGCCAAGTGAATGCTCCCTTCCTAATTTTCTCCATGGCTTTCAGTTTTCAGTCCAAGCTTCCTTCTACTGGCATGGCAAATGCAACAGCCCAGTGTCATCAAGTTTCGAACCGCACCGTGAGCTTAATCTCTCCTGACAAACTCCCACATGAATGAAATTCAGCGTTAACGCAGGCAATGTGCATCTGTGTCCTGAAACTGCGGCGTAGAGACTGAACAACACATTACTCCTTTCATTCACGATTTGAATATCTCCTCATTACGCAGAATCTGTTCAGCTCAAATTATGGTATACGCTGAACTGTCAGCACCTGTATCTGACCCGAGTCATTATGCGTAGTTAGGGGAACTGAAGGGAAAGATTTTATCTGGTTCAGCTGATGACAGATTTGGCAGAATATGTAGCTGATGGAAATGAAATGGAAAAACTGTGACTTCTTGTGGAAGTGTTTTGGAGATCCTGCTGAAGAATGCTAGTCCCGGTTGATGTTGGAGTAAATTTACAAGTCAGAGGCAATGAGGACAACATGTTACTGCTGCATATTTGCTTTTGTCCCACTCAATTTATCACTTGATATATTTTTATTCTGTTTTGGATGTGTTGTGTATTTTCCTTGAAGTTGGTACCGAGGAGACGGGTTTAAGGATGGAAACAGCACACACACAGCTTCCCACAGTAATTCTCATGAATTTCCAGGCACTTGATCATTTTCCACAATTTCAAAAGTTGGATACAAATTTATCCATGGAGGACATTTAAAACTTAGACTGTCATGAAAAGGAAGATACATTCTTTCTTCATCTTTGCTGCTCAGAAACAAAGCCAACGGCTGTTTTTCACCGAAACACTGAGCATTTTAAACATGTTTGACTGTTCTTCCTAATCTCTGTTTTTGTCTGAACTTTGTCCTTGTCTCTCCCCGTCCAGATGTGAATGAGTGTGAGGAGACCAATGGAGGCTGTGAGGCTTTGTGTTGTAACACCATCGGAAGCTTCTACTGCAGGTGTCCTCCTGGACTGAAACTGAATGAAGATGGCAAAACATGTCAAGGTGAGTACTCTGTTGTTTGGTTGTAGAGCTGTTTATAAATTTAAAGGCACACTTCATGAATTTTACACACAAAGATCACTTTGCCTGTCATGGGTAAAAGATTCAAACAGTTGTGTCATGTCGTGTGTGGTTCCGGAGGAGCTTTTTAAAGTCAGTGTTATATATATCAGTTATCTATGTGTGTTACAAACTGGGGTTTTTAAGACATTGATTTAAACTTTATTTTTATACATAGCACCTTTTAGTTTCATTCAAAGTGCTTCACAGATGATTGACAATTCAAATGTCAACAGTAACACAATAAGACCAATGCATGCAAAATATAAAAAAGGATGAAGAAATGATAATAAAACCTATTAAAAGATTTTAAAAATAATACTAGAATAAAAAGAATAAAATCGATAAAAGTGAATAAGTAATGATAATGAATAGAACATTTTAATACATTAATACAATAAAATAAGTGATTAAATGAAATAAATAATCATAAATAGTCATAAATATTCTAATTATAAGCCTAGGTTTTAAGTTTGCATTTAAAGGTATCAGCACTTTCAGCTGTTACCAGATCCTCAGACTGTTACAGCGGCTCGGAGCATAAAAACTAAAAGTCCTGCACTTTGGAACAAAAGACTCGTGCCAGAGGACCTGATTCATAGATTAGAAGCATATTAGATAAGTCAGCTGGTGCAAGACCATGAAGTGCTTTATAGATAAGTTGAAGAATTTTTAAAGTCGGAAACAGACAGGCAGCCAGTGTGAGGACTTTTAAAAAGGTGTAATGTGTTCTCTCCCTCTGCTTGTAGTCAGCACTGGGAGATCTGAATCAGTTGTAACTGGCATAACTTTTTTGGGTAGACCAGATTTGAGAGAATTACAAAAGTCTAGCCTGCTGGATATAAAAGCTTTGGAGAATTAGTCTCTGTGTCGCTCAGACAGAGGAGTGCCTGCACTGCAGCTATATTTTTAAATTTTAATGAGGTGATTTGAAATGAAAGACCTCTTGTGAGTCCCCCAGCTTTATTGAAATGCTACATTTAATCAGTGGAAGATATTATAATATGATACTATATATGGCAGGAGATATATAAGGGTTCTGCTCACTGTACTGTACACTTTTAATTTTGTCTAGCTTACTCTGCAGCTTTCCTGGTGTTACTTTGCTTTTCTAGCTGAGTATTTTTTCTCTTTTCTGTTTTTCCATTAAATCCACATCATTGCTAATGTTAAGTTGTTCAGTTAACAAGTGCAAATGTTAAGTTTTAAATATCTTATAAAAACACAAATTGTCAGCTCCAAGATTCCTATTATTATTCTTGCACTATTGAAAACCGCCAGTGTGATATTTTATTTTGTCAGTTTTGCACAGACTAAATTGGTAGCATTTCATTTTACTTCCAAGTTTCACCTCACTCTGATCAAAGTTTGTGTCCTTTACATCCTTAACATTCGCAAGACTGACACAATTTTATTCTGTATTTATTTGTTCATATTTATGTTGGCATTAATAGAGGTTTGTTTTTTTTTATGACTCAGTGAATGTTGATCCTGCACTCTGTGAACATTAAAACCAGATCATTTAAACTCAAACGAACCACAGTACCATGACTTTTTAACTTGTACACTGAAGATGATCAAATCATCTTGGCTTCTGCTGTTTTCATAACTCAGACTATCTGTGGAAGAAAGTGTAGCTACCAGTCTATCAAGAAGCCCATCGTCCTTTTAACCACAGCAAAACCAAACAGAGCTTCTTCCCAACATTCTCCCATGAGCTTTCTTTTTGCTCCATCATAGTATGATGTTTCTGATTAGGGAATATTTGCGAGTGGTTGGTTTAATCACAGTAATGATTCCTCTGTGCAGCAGCCAAGCCTAGAGGAGAGATGCTGGACTGCTCTGCAGCAGCATGGCTGTCTGCTGGAGGAACCAGTGAGAGATCCGATCCAGGTCACGGTTATTAGGAGAGTCGATGGGAACGTTGTCACAGCTGGCTTTCATAGCTAACTGCCCTCCGCCACCGCCAAACAGCAACCCGTAGCATTAGTGTCCTAATTATCTGTAAATGGCAGGAGTATTAACGGAGGTAAAAGAAGCTGGGTGCACAGCGTCTGTAGAGAATGATCAGCTCTCCTTCTTCATGACGGCCTGAAGCTGGGAGAGCCCCAGCTCAAAGCCCATATTAGTCTGGATGAGAGGCAACATCTATTCAGTTAGCTGTTACGAATAAATGATTCAGGGGAGTTGGACCGCACACAACCACATTAATACTTTGGGGTATTCCTGTCCTTGGCAATGTGCAATATTTTTTTTCAATGAAAGACATCTGCTGCGGGATGTTAATGTGCCGATACTGTTGGCATCGACAAGAAATGAACAAATACATCTTTTGTTCAGTACAAAAAAGAAAAAAGAAAAAAACACAAAAACAAATTTACAATTTAATCCCTTGTGGTGAGTTCCCTATGTTTAAGCTTCTGGTCAAATTCCATTTTATTTGTGCGTTTATATTCCTGTATGAATAAGCTGCATTGATACAAATGGCACTGATCAGTGTAGAGGAGGCCAACATCAACTGCTGTCATGCTGGGTGCAGGATAGCAGTGACAACATTTCAGCTGTCACGCCAAATGAACTTCACAGCTCAGATCAACACGACCGTGAAGGTGGCAGTAATGGTCTGCCTGTTCTTGCCACCTGTCGTAATGGTGAGACACTTTTTCCAAAATCAGCAGGTATTATATGTTCTTGTTAACCCAGAGAGCAGGACAGTTACTGTAAAGTTTTTTTTTTTGTTTTTTTTTTTTACTGTTGCGAGGTTCTCTCCTGGATTTTTCTGGTATTTTATGCTGATTTTTTTTTTTTTTTTCCTCTGAGTTATTTTCCAGTTCTGGCTCTGAGCCTATCGTCTGTTTTCCATGCTTTAGAGAGCTGCTGTTTCTCCTCACCTGGCTGGCATCATTGTCCTCATAATTCTGCTGTCTGCACAAATGCGCATTTTTATGTGCGATGTGTGCAGAGCTGTGAATGTCTTGGCATGTGGCATCACAAAAAGGATCCGTATCAGTTTCTGCTGGTCTGGCTGAGCTTGAGTACACCTCAGATGGTTGCGGCCTGATGTAATGACAGTGCAGGCGTATGTTATAGAAGCTCTGTCGTTGCATTATGAAGAGGCAAAGTCATAAAAAGTGCAGCTCGTAGTCGCTGCCTGTTGCAGAGGTCTCTATGGGCCGTTTCTGTTCAGATGAGGGAAGTGATCATGACTATGAACATGCTTTGCGCTTTAGAAGCTGTCGTGGTTCTGCTGCTGTGTTTGGATGTATGTGTTGGCAACAGATGAAAGAGCACGGTGCTTAGCTCCTGAATAGACCATTTCACTGCAAGGCTCATTCCTTTCTCAGATGTTTGGATTAAAAATACTGAATTTGACTTCTGGCACTTATCAAATTTGGCGTTCCTTTAGTGGCAGGTTTTTTTTTTCTTTCTTTTTTATACATGTCAATATCAAAAGAAAAATATAGACAGCACATCCTTTAGTTGGTACACATTCTTTGTTCTCCAACACCTGAATGATGTGCAGTCATAAATCCTCACTTTTTATCTCATAACAGTCTTTGAAGAGGCAGTAAAAAACAGTGGCACAATAGCGATATGGTGAATCACTGAGGGTAAGAGATAAAACACTGCTGGCTGGTAAAATGCAGAATTGGTTATTTGTAGTTCAAGCAGATGTACCTTTAGTGTGAGAGAGAGTTTGGGCTCAGGGTGAGAGGAGAGTGTGGGGACAAGGGGGAAAGAGAGAGAGGAGGGAGAGGAGGATCTTTAATGTGATGGACATTTAGCTTTGGTAGATGGGAGGGTGAAACAGAGAGAGAGAGAGATGGAGGGAGGGAGGGAGGGAGACAGAAAAATCAGGAGGCAGAGTGAATAAGACCTAGTTACCATGTTACTTCAGAGCAGGAGTCTTTACTGGACTGGTCATTAATTTTAAATAGTTCATAGTTAATATCTTTAACAAAAATATTTGGACTGTTTTTTTTTTTTTTGTTTTTTTTTTGCAATAATTAAAAAAAAAAAGTTTTTTTGCTTTGAATATTTTGTGAGACTTTTATTCTCCAGCCATGGCTTTGTCATCGGGATGGTGGATTTTCCTCTTGGTATCAGTTGAAGTGATGGCATGTTTGACATCTGCTGCAAACTATCCACACAGTTACTACAGAAGGATTTGCTATAGGCCACACTGTCACCATGGATACCATGGCTACAACCAGGCCTACCTGGCGGCAGGTAAGCGACGATTTCACAGCCAAAATGCAGATGCAGCTGCACTGTGGGTCCATCTACAAGAGTGAATTTGTAAAAATGATTTAACTGTTAAACATTGAAGAGAGTGACGCTGTCATTTTATTTTTTACAACAAATTGATTTTACTTTTTCAAATAAGTAGAAAATCCTACCATATACTGTATATTTTTTTCTTTTCAAAGTATGAGTTCATTTCACCAAGGATTATAAATATATTTTTGTGTGCACATACATACATTGTTTTTATATAGAGCGGGACTTACAGTAGTCAGAGTATTTGTATGTGCCGGGTCATGGCTCCGACAGACTGGTTAATCAGACCCACTGATAACGAGTCTCCTGTACACGCTGTCTGGCACCGTCTTTGATCAGAGCAGGGGAGGATCACTTTTATCAACAGAGATTAGAGCACATGAAAACACTAACTATGAATCATGAGAGATGCTTTGTAACGCTAACACAAACAGGGCTCGATACCAGACACACTCTCGACAGATTATGTCAATATTATTATGACTGAATATTTCATTTCATGTTCAGCATGACTGCAGCACTCGGGGATGAATGCACATGATGAAACATGTTTTACATGTATTGCTGCCATATTGCTGATAATCCCTCTGCTGCTTTACTTAGATGTCGTTTTTGGAGATGAATCAAGACTGTTCAGAAATAATTTCTTTTCTGCCCACAATAAACAAAATCACTTATCGGAAAACCAACCAAAACAGTTTTCCATGCAGATGACACTGTGCTGTAGGTGGCTGCGGGCAGAGAATTAATGCATCTTCTGTTAAAGCCAACGGCTGCTGAGGCTTTGGCTCTGAGCTCCAGAGGGATCATGTTCTGGATGTAGAAAACCACTGACTGTGCACTGCAGTTTGACGGAAGAACAGCGGCTCCGCAACGCTGGAGAGGTTTCATGAAAAACCAAACCAAAGGATGGCGTAGCAGCAAGTATGGAAAAATGAAAGAAGGGCTCTTGCCAGCTTTCCTGGACGAAGTGAGGCTGAAGTTTGGCAGCAGAGAGACCAAGAAGAGGAAAGTTTAGAAGCTCATATCTGCCCCAAACACTATACTGGATCAGTCAAAGGATATTTCTGTAATTCAGCTGTCTTGGGCAGGTTTCACTGCATCCATTAAGCAAGTACATTTTGGTCCCCTTATGCTCATAAACTGCATTTTTGTCCTCATCCTAATCCTGTCCTTGTTTTTACTGTGAACAGTAGAATCAGTGTTCCATTTATCATATTAACCACTAAGATTTCATAATTTACAACACTGCTTTTCCTCCATAATGTACCATAACATCAGGGTTATGGGATTTTGGGCCTTGTAAAGCTATAAATTATGTGTAAATCACAGGTCATATACTGTTTGTGTGTACTTGTGTGCACAGTGGGAGCATGGAGACAGTGATGTGGTGGAGTGTAATGTGCATGATGAGGCTTAGATGCAGGTTGTCCTGCTGCCACGCTGCCTCCATCCCATGCGAGCCTGGATATATGGAGGCCAGATTCTGGCCATGAAAAATATTAGGTTTAAAGCTGCTATAATAAATAATTTTATATCAACAATGAATCAAATTATTACATGTAATGTGAATGGGGTTGCATTCCCACAGATAATTTCACCCAACTCTGTAGTTCCCTTCAACTGTACAGATTTTTAGCGTCTCTCAACTCATTGTTTTGGTTTTTCAGAACGCAACTTGAGATGTTTTTGTTGACTCTCAACGCTCTCATCAGCATCGCAGTCAGCTGCTTTTTTAGTAAAAAAACTAACTTTCTGTTAAACGCACTGTATGCTGCCTGCCAGCACCAAACAGCAGACAGACAGACAGACAGACAGTTAGAGATTAGCTTGTGAACATAGTGGAACGTTTAGCAGCTAAAGAGCCGGATATTTCATTCAGGAGATGGTGGAGACCAAAAACAGAGCTAAAATTTAATTCATCAGGTGGAAAATAAGGAACTGTCAATAACTGCTAATAGCTCTGCAATGTCATCTTGAAAAGTAATGATGTGTCAGTGTTGTGTTTAGTAGTTTCAGTAGTTTGCACAATGTGGTTGTTGGTCTTCCCGAGGGTTCACACAACAACAACAGCAATGAAAATAAATAATTTGAAATGAAATGGTATCAATAAAACAAGAAAAGGAAAAGCCAAATATAAAAATCAGGAAATAAGTGAAATAACAATAGAAAACTTAGAATAAAAACAAGCACAACCATCGAAAATAAAAACTAACAAAAAAAACCAAAAATAATCAAAGAATTCCAAAGCAGCAATAACTAAAAGCAACATCTATGTGAGAGTCATTGATAATTTTGCAGGTATACAGGTAGTGTTACAGTTATTGTTCTTCAGTTTGGCGGTTACAAAGGAGATGTACATTAGTATCATGACAGTGCAACTATACTTTCCAATTTCCCCTGACATGGTGTATTTTGGTGTATGGGAGGAAACTGCACTGTGTGGCAAGATATGTAGGCAACTGTATGTATGTATTTATGTTCAAATTATTCACCCCCACTAAGGGCAGGCTACAAGACTGTCTGTCTATTTATTCTTCGGAGAAAGGGGATTTGCACTGTGATGAATGTTTAGAAATTATTTATGGGGTTTGTTTATACTGAGCTGTTTAATGACTCCTTTACGACACAGTGCCCAAAGAAAAAATGTGTGGTCTGTGGCGAGACGGTCAATCTATCAAGACAAATAAATGAAAGTAATATATATCACCATATTACTCATAAAACCAGCTCTTTTTCACAGGAATTCCTCTGAATGCTTTAAATAGTTGTTGCTGAAAATAGCTGCCCAGAGTCAAGAATATACTGAACAACACATTTCTCAAACAGACATTTAACTTGGCGCTGACTAATAGTCTTTTATGATGTGTTAGCTGTTTTTACAGACCTCAACCAGCAGCCAAAAGGCCATTCACTCTCACCTATTTAATGTGTCACATCGTCACATCACATGTTTTCAGTCAACAACATTTCCACAAACTCCTCCAGATAATTTTAGTCATGTCGAGGCGAACAGGTGACTTGCCACTGGCTTGGAGGGGGAGGTGGGGTTTGACTTTGTGTCCTAGTTCTGCTGATGATGATGGCGGCAGACGGGCTGTTAGCAGAAGACCAAACAATCAGCTCAGAGCTCACAGGGGGTCTGCTGTGGAACTCGGAAAACAATTTATTAGTCTCTGACCCCTAAAATAAGAAATGTTTAGGAACACGGCTTGTTTCATTTGAAAGCTGGTCACACAGCGAGGTGGTCATGTTTCGCTCACCACTACTTTCTCAGATGAAGAACCCCCTTATTTTTATTTGTTTATAATCTCAACGCTCGGCTGAGAGGAATGTGTATGTTTTTCATCCTCTCATTTGAGTTTCCATATGTTGCTGCACCCAGGGGACTTCGACAGGGAGCTAAGGAATTTAAATTTGGTTTTAAATGTTCAGTAGTTGTTACCACATGGGGGATTTGTTTGTTTGAGCTGCAATGCACTTGTAGAATACTTTCCCTTCTCATCCATCATCTCCTTTCTTCTTGGAGTACATCTTTATCCTAAAGCCTGCATTAAATTCCTCTCTTAGCTTGGCAGCTAATCTGGGCTTTATTCTTGTGACCAATTTTTTTCTCATAATGAGAGGATTTAGGCAAATTACTCTCATTTCTCTCCTGTCTCTCTGCTTCTGTCTGCTTCTATCTTTCTCCTCTCTCCTTCCCCACAGATATTGATGAATGCCTGGTCCACAATGGAGGCTGCCAGCACAGATGTATTAACACCAGGGGCTCCTACTACTGTGAATGCCACCCAGGCTCTCGTCTGCACGTGGACGGCCGCACCTGCCTCGGTGAGTGATGTTCCAGCTTTGTCTGCACACTGAAATAATACTGCTAGCTAGTATTCTTGACATCATTTGTCAAGTTGAGTTGACTAAAGGTATAATTATAGCATTATATTTGTCAGGTGGGCAGCATCCATATGAAAAAGCTGCAAATACATATGCAGTACAAAAGTATTAAAGAGCAGTAAAAGCATAAGATCATGTAATGACTACAACATGTTGATGGGGATAATTTGAGGTCTCATCCTTCATTGAATCCAATAAGGAACAGAGTCTGAAGACACTTTGTAAAGTTACTTGATTTGTTCAATACTTACACAAACAATCAAACACTGTTTTGGAAAGGCTGGAAGGTTTTACTGTGACTATAATTTTTTGGTCATTATTTCATTGAAGTTGAGCCACATATGCTTTTTGACATGGGCACCTAATCATGTAAACCACATGCATGATGTTGCGGTAAATGACCTCTTTGATTCTGGGAAAAAGCCCCATTGTGAGATGGTTCAAATAACATTTGCTGGTAAAGCCGCACTGACTACAGTTTGTGCCTTTTTAATTCCCATCAGTGTATATCCTGTAGAAGTCCTTTTCTCTGTGAGTGAATCAGTTCCTTGTTTTCCTGGAGGACATTTGCACTTGGGCTGCAGCTAACGTTCCTTTTCATTATCAAAATGTCAGGAAATTGTGAGAAGTATTGTCATTAAATAGCTTGTTTTGTTTGACCAAAAGTCCAAAATCTAAAGACATTCACTTTATGTATATACATTTATAATAAATGCCCCGGAAAATATTGGCTCTGCTAACCGATGAACTGACTCATCGTTTCAGCTCTCGTTTAGACATTCACACTTTGTAGTTCGGCAGCATCTGCACCTAGAATACAGTTCTAAGTCTTCACTGTTCAGACTTTTAAGAGGAGCATTTTTTTTCTTTGGACAAGTTCACTGGGTTCAGACCGACATTCCCCTTTGCTAAGTTTTTGGAATTTGTCCTGCAGAGCCACCAATCCCCTCTTCTACATAATCTCTCTAGATAAATCTATAAATAGGTATTGTATTGTAAAGAGGTCAAAACTCCAGAATTTTATTATTAGACTGACACGGTTTTAACTTGTGGCCTTCATCAGGGTCATCCTGAGTTTCATAAGTTATTCTGTATACTGCAAGTGTTGCTGGAGTTTTTGATCTCCTTAGACCTTTTCCTCTCCATGCACCTTGGAAGTAGATGCAATTGTGCCAGAAACCTCTACTTCGCTTCTACATTGAAATATATAAATGTACTAGACACAAATTAAAAGATTTCACAATTTAAATGAGAACAATGGGCTCCTAAAAAAAAAAAATAAAATAAGAATAAATAAATAAATAAAAACACCCATAACACTCAAGGAAGACATGAAAAAAGAGGGGGAAAAGAGAGAACTTTCAGTCTCAGCTTTTAAGCCAACATGGAGATGGAGTCCTTAAAGTGCTAAAAATTTTTAAAAAATCCATTGAAATTAACACTTGTAATTTCACAAATGCAACTGTGGTTCTCTGCACAGCCATACTGTACATGCAGGGTTTAGATCACATGATTTGGATCTCCCTGTATTGTGACATTCCTCTGAAGAACAAGTGAGTCTGCTGAAGCAGGTGCAGAACATTGTTTGTTCATTTGCAGAAAAAGCTAGTCCAAAAAACCCAAACTATTTTGTTTCGTTTTGTTGTTCTGTTTAAATCTTTGCTGTTGCCTGTGCTTGAACAGCACCTGACTGCATGATCCTGCTGTGCAGAGGATTTCAGATTTGGACCTTTTGGTGAGACTATTCTGTCAACTACTGTTTCCAAGATAAAGAATTAACTTGGAATCTCAATCCAACAAACACATTTTGGTTGAGTTGTATGAGCTGATGAAAGGTGCTAGCTCTGAGATTTCATGAGATTGTTTTAATTATGACAGATAAAATCGAGAAAAAGAATAAATAATTTGAAATTTGCCATCTTTAAATTATGTAAGTATTTCCAATAAAACAAAGTGACACTATTATTATGAGAGAAAATCATGGTCTCCAGCCTTTCCCTACAGTAAATTCTGCTTGTATGTTATTAAAGTCAGCTTTCATTCTTTAAATCTGTGTGTTATCCCATCACTC
This sequence comes from Seriola dumerili, assembly GCF_002260705.1. NCBI lineage: Eukaryota > Metazoa > Chordata > Actinopteri > Carangiformes > Carangidae > Seriola > Seriola dumerili. Next base: position 714,410 of record NW_019174376.1, on the reverse strand, counting down.
TTGACCTCTGCACTGTTTACTCAGCACCTGTACATTGTTTCTGTTGCGCCAGATACCTTGGCTTTGAGTCTTCCGAAAGAGCATAAACCTGGCACTGGGGTCTGCAGCCAGGAATGTATACAGAGTGTCCTGTCTGACATTCAGAGTGGAAATCATTGTGTATTTCTTGGCTTCATGAAGCAAAGTAGTTTCATTGTCTTATAGAGCAGATACTGTAGCTGGGACCCCACTGTCCCTGAGAGGCTCTTGTGTGACAGCTGCTGCATGAAGAAATGACTGATTGCACTAATAATCTCAGTGCACATGTGGGGACCGACTGAAGCTTTATCTGTGAGGCTGCATATCTGTCTGCTGACAGTCATGTTCAAACTGTGCAGAGGCGAGCTGCAAAATGTGTCCATGTTCACAGATGAATCCCACACTGAACTCTGAAATCTGACATTCCTTATAACAAGTATGCACCAGACTGACACCATACATGCTGGATAAAGGACAGCGCATACCAATCAGCACACAGTCATGGGGAGACGAAGAAGAGCAGATGTCCTGGTCTTATCCAGCTCTTGATCTGCCAGCAGAGGTCAGATGTATCCCACACACTAAGCGTGTGGCTGCATAATATTTGAGCTGGAAACCACTCTGCGGTTTGACATGTACTTGTGCTGATGGATCTTGACTCCAGCCTTCAAGTATGAAAAACAGCATCTCTGAGAACGACGGGCTGTTCGGCCTCTACCTGTTGTTTTTCTCTGAAGAGATGGAGTCCAGCCCGTCTACCATGGGGGAGGGGGTTTCATCTGTCGCTATGAGGGAGGGAAACATAGATGGAGAAATATGATTGAGCTGGCTCTGCCCTCTACCTCATCAGTGGACTAGTGTTGTCCACCTCAGAGGCCCTGCCATTCAAATCTCTCTGTGATTGTTGGCCTTTCGTGATGATGGAGCGCTCATGGCTCAGAGCAGAGCAGTTCTCAGAGGTTCTCTCATGTTGAAATGTCAGTACAGTGGTCATGGCCTCTCTGAGAAGGATTCCTGCAGATGTGACAGTGCAGTCAAATCAAAACTCAGAAAGACTAATATGAAGCTGCAGTTTAGACTTTTGGAAACAGATCATTTTCTGCCAAGATGCCTGATTTTCTCATTCTGTGTGACTGCCTCTGTTTATATCCCTACATCTCATTGTTGCTGGCTTTTTGTAATGTCCCTTAGTTTTTCCTTTTGTTGCCCTTTCAGCCGTCCATTCGTGTGCCATCAGCAACGGAGGATGTGAACACTACTGCGTGCAGCAGTCTGCCGCTCATTTCCGCTGCCGCTGCAAGCCAAATTATGTGCTGGCAGAGGATGGCAAGCACTGTAAACGTAAGTGTCCCTGTTTCCAAAATCTGGTGTAAGGCAACGCTGAAGACACGCACATCAACACAAGACAGAAAGGAGGAATGATAAATGGATGGGTGACTGAGGGAAAGAGTGCCAATAAAACTACCTTGGAAGATTATAGAGGTGTGATTTCTGAAGATTTGATCATCACATTAAAAAAAAAAACACAGCCGGCATCTACTGCCAGTTGTAATTATCTGACTGGATGTCAGCGCTGGAGCAGGATTAACTGTCACCCATGGGGATGAGACATTAAATTAAAGTGAATCACAGCATTCCTCTTCATTGTTTTTTTTCTCACATTATTATTTTGACATTCTTTCTTCTTTTATTCTGTCCAGTCTCGGAGGCCGTGAATGAGTATGTGTCTCTGAGGGGTGGGAAATTATACATATATGTATTTTGAATCACTGTCTTTTAGATACTTTTACTTTGTAATTGTTGGCTGTGAACAGCTTCCTCTAATTTCTGCAGAGCTGAGGGTTCTCATCCCAGATGCTGGACAGGCTTACACAAGTCAAAAACACACACACACACACACACACACACACACACACACACACACACACACACACACACACACACACACACACACAACAACACACAGACACACACCACACACACACACACACACACACACACACACACACACGCACACACACACACACACACAGGTGAAGGGTTCCTGTGTTGGATTTAAAACTCTCCACATGCTCTGCATTAAGATGTAGAGAGTCAGCTTTTACAGTTTTCTCCACCACTGTGCCAGAAGCATTCCCTGCTTGACTGACACCATGTGGATTTTCTGTTTAAGTGTGTGCTTTTCGTGTTACAGTGCAGAACCCCTGCGCAGATCAGAACGGAGGCTGCATGCACGAGTGTCGAGTTGACGGTGGTAAGGCTCACTGTGACTGTAAAGTTGGTTACATCCTGGCTGAAGACGGGAAGACCTGTGAAGGTAATTTCACCAGTAACTACAGCAATGATTTAATAATGGTTATTAATGAAGGAGAAAGATAGGGGAAATATAAAAAATCAATCGCACCACATTTAGTTGCTGCTTAGATCGGTCCTTCAACTACTGGTTCCAAGTTCAATCTTGAAAAATGAAAATGAATTTGAGAGACAGTTTGGCCAAAAATGAAAAAACAGGTCATAAAAACATGTAATAAATGATCAAAGCAAGTATGGCTTTTAATAAAAAAAATAGTATGAAGCATGATGGCACAGAATGTGCAGGCCAATGTTTCCACTGTCAGTATCAATTAATACTGAGTTAGAAGTGTGTGAAAGATGGTTTTCATTTGTGAGAGGCACATGATGGCGAATGCAAATGGAATTGTGCTGACCAGATGCATTTCTCCTATTAATGCAAGTTTTTTTTTGTTTTGTTTTTTTTAACACTTTCATCACAGATATTGATGAGTGTGAGACTGAAGAAGCCAACTGTGCTCATGGCTGCCACAACACCCTTGGCTCCTACGCCTGTGTTTGTAACACTGCCTATGAGCTGGGATCTGATGGAAAACAGTGTTACAGTCAGTTAAAAACCTCTTATCTCAGTATTATCATATGCATATATTGAGTGGGTACTTCCTGTTTGAGTCCTTTAATCGACACGCATGCTTTTCTCACCGTCAACTTGCGACAGGAATCGAGATGGAGATCGTGAACAGCTGTGAGAACAACAACGGTGGCTGTTCGCACCACTGCCAGCATTCAACCAGTGGGCCTGTCTGTTCCTGTAACCATGGTTACAGACTAGATGAGGACCTTAAAACCTGTGTTGGTAAGAAATTGCAATGCAGTCACAAGGACTAATAAACAGACTTATAACAAGATAAAATGCATTCTTACTTACATACTTCAGCACTCATGAAACTCCACAGACACACCATATTGAATTATATAATAATTGTTGTTTTATGTATTAGTGTTTATGACTGGTTAAACAGCTGGTTTCATTTTGCACTTAGTTCTTTTTTTTAACTTCAATTTAATTGCTTTTTATTTTTTATGCGGGTTTTGCAACATATTGATGCAGCTTATTGGCCTTTATGCAGAGGTGTCAGCAGTGTCTTTGTGAGTGGTTTTATAAGCAGTCCACTTTTCATTGAACTCAGTCTTTTGAATTCTCAGAAAATATGTCTTTCCATGTATCTTTTCATCATGTCCAGCCGCTATGCTCTTTCTGGATTTTGACTCAATGAGAAGAGTTGATGCTGGATTGATATTTGATTTAAAATTATTTTTCTGAGCCTCATCCTGCCTATGAGAGGATGTCACATTGAGACTAATGTTGTGCTGTGTAACTCTATGACTCCCCTTTACAATGCACTATAACTATAGGGCAGCTCAGTCAGTGTAATTAATCATCCAATACAATTTATGCATAAACCAGAAAATTAAAGAGAAATCGGGCATCTATGGAGTCTCTGAAGTGCCAAAAAAGAGGATTTAAAAAGAAATCTTGTGGGTACAAGTGAAGTAAACTTCAGTGAATTTGTAGGTCTCCACTCTGCGATGCCAGAATGCTCTTTTGGTCAGGAAGTGGAGGATAATGTACTCTCTAGTTTTTGGCTTTATAACACAGGGGTGAACATTAACTGAAGTCAGAGTTTATAAAGGAAAGAAGTTGTAACTTTGACCTTTACTGGTTGTTAAACCTGTACAATTTACATTATCTCATAAAAGGTTGCTCTCATTGAGCAGGGGAGCGTATCACCACAGCCGGATCATAATTTTTGTCTTCCTGCTTGTTGGGTTTGGCAGACGTCGACGAGTGTGGAGAGCAGAGCTCCTGCTGCGAGCAGGACTGCACCAACTACCCCGGGGGTTATGAATGCTACTGCTCCGCAGGATACAGGCTCAACTCAGATGGATGTAGCTGTGATGGTATGCTCAGCTCTCAGTCCAACAGTGGATGGCACTCACGCTTTTATGAGAGAGAATTTTTATTTCAGTTGAAGTGGAGCAAGTTCCAGTTTGACTCAAAAGACGTCAACACTAACATGCACAATGTTGTCTTTGTTTTGGTTTCATGTGTAAAGTGAGCTCCATTCAGCTAAATAACTTTGGCTTTTCTGAGTGATTCGTTTTGATGAAGGAAAAGCAGTTGAGTCTGTGCTGTGTCTGTGTTGTTTAGATGTAGACGAGTGCCTGGCCACTAATGGCGGTTGTGATCACACGTGCCAGAACAGCGCAGGTTCCTTCCAGTGTTTCTGCCGCCGGGGTTTCCGTCTGGATGAGGACCGGCAATCCTGCATCCGTGAGTATCTGCAATCAGGGGAGAGAGAGAGGGGGGGGGGGTGAGTGGGAATGGTACCAGACACATGCCATCAGACAACCTGGAAAAGTGTTTCTGTCGTACTGCAAAAAAACATCCTATGTACTGAGTCATTCAGTCTAACTTGTGAGTGTTGAGGTGAATTGTTTAGACTTTGGGTGGATTTTGCAGTTTGAGATGTTCAAAGTGTTAAAACATGAGGCTTGTACTCATTTGTATATAACAGAAATTGTACCATTTCATTCTGAAGTTCCTCACATTTTTATGCCACAACTGGAAAAAGTAAGATAAGGCTGCAGGTGTAATAATATTAGCAGCCAATCATTTTGAATAATAGGGATTTTTCATTTCAGAAGTTTAGACTTGTGAAAGCACAGGGGTTACTAATAACATGAACAATGGCTCTGTTCTATTCAAGTGTCCCAGTGAGACATGACAGTGTGACAATGAGCCAACATGAACAATACCCTGAAACTGAAACAGTGAAACTGAATCTATCCATCAGTCATTTTATTATTTACAGTTTTTCTTTCAGTGAAAAATGACTATACCACTAACAGCATGTTCCATTAGAGCTGGTGATGGAGCACTGGGAAGTTTTGGTGAAGTTGAACAAACATGGAGAAAATGTGCTTCAAAGACATACAGAATTTGTCATATAAATAAGGAAATGCACTCCCTCCAGTTAAAATCTTTTCTTACTCGACATCTGACAGAAAAGCCTTTAGCAGGGTGCAATAGTTTCAGTTGTTTACTTGTCCACTTTAAAACCAGATTTTCCTGAATTAAAGTAACATGTTGTAGAAAATTTATTTCCTCCTTTTTTTTTTAAAACTTTTTTATTTCATGCATTTTAATGTGCTGTCATTACCTGTTGCAAAACTATGTGTATATATGAATATATATATATATATATATATGCATGAAAACAAGTTATTTAATCAAATGATGTATTTTTGTTTTGAAAAACAAGATTTTGAAAGAGACAAAAAACTAAGTGTATATTTTGTTGTATTGTGTATAATTTATTTCTTCCCACCTATTACTCCATAGCGCTAGAAGATGCAATTGAGGCCCTCTCCAGCGGAGGTGCCATTGAGTTGCCTCTCATTCGCCCCCAGCTCACCTTGCTGCAGGACTACAGCCAACCCCTGGAGCGTTATGATGACTATGAGGACGACGAGGGCGAGCTGAGGGCAGAGAGTAACCTGGCAGAGAAGTTTGGTGAGTTTCTTCCCAAACCATTAACCACCCATTATCATTAACAGGAACCTCAACCTGTATCTGATTACCTGAGTGTGACTCCGGGAGGTGAAGCCGTCTGACAGACTCATTTAGTGCAGGCAGGAACAGAGCACAAAGTGGGGGTAATTGCTGAGCTTCACGTTCCCAGACTGTTTGTACATATTTTAACACAACAGCCTCTCTGGCAGGAATGCTGAGGTTTACATGTACCGGCAGCTGGTCGAGGTCTGCGGCAGGACGTCAGAGGCTCAGTGTTGAGTTGCCCAAACTTGATGGACTCTTTTGAAAAGCAGAAGCAGTTGAACATTTCAAGTTACTTCACTGAAAGTTGGAGTCTCCCCTGAACATTGACTCTAAACCACAAATATATTAAAATGGACAATATTTTGATGAAGATAAACTTTATTGTCCCTTGAGGGGAAATTTGTATTTCGCAAAAGTGCTGCACAGAGCTGCGTACAATGTACATAGAAAATAAAACGGTAAAAAATATGGTTTCCATGTGAACATAACATGGGTTATGTTTAACACTGTTAAAAAATGAAAACCAGATGTGTGAAAAAGGCAAAGTCTATAAATTAAATTGGATAACTAGATATGATGAAACAAGTTTAAACAGTGTTGCTCTCTCTATCAGTCAGCAGTACACATGAGCCCATGCAATTAAAATAAACAAATGTAAAGTGGCAGTGAAAAATAAAACAAGAGAATAAACAGTAAATCTAAACACAATTGACTGTAAAGTGTTCAAAAGAATAAAACACAAAAAAAGTGAAGTCCAGTGGTGCAAGGAGGCAATGTGGTCTGCTGATTTTATTTTCTCATTTAATCATTTTGTTTATAAAATGTCAGAATATAGTGAAAATGCCTGATAAAACTTTAAAATCACAGTTTTTGACTCACAGGCCAAAACCCAAATATATTCATTTTTTTATATATGACAAAGAAATGCCTAAAATCCTGACACAGAGAAGCTGGAACCACAAGGAGTTTGGTATTTTTACTATTGCCAAAACTATTAATTTATTATCAAAATAGTTGCTGACTAATGTTCTGTTGATTGAGTAATTGCTCTAGATCTGTGTATAACTACAATCCTAACTTCACTGACAGTTGCAGTAATTTGTCTCAACATTGACATAATCATAATCATCCAGTCAGTGTTCTGCCCTAAAAAGTCAAGCAACAGTTACTGTATTTTAGTTTTTCAGGGTCAAATATCATGATTACAATTTAGATAGGAAAAAAATAAATAAATTCTTGAACATGAATTGTCTGTAGACTATAAACTTAAGTGGTTGTTGGTGTTAAATTCTGTTGTTTGCAGTGTGTTTGGATGACACTTTCGGGAATGACTGCAGTTTGACGTGTGACGACTGCTCTAATGGAGGAAAATGTAATCCGTGGAAGAATGGCTGCGATTGCCCCGATGGATGGACCGGCATCGTCTGCAACCAGAGTGAGGACCTGCTCAACACACACCGACACTTCTGACACATGTGTACACTGTCACTACTGTATCAGTTTGTAAAGTCAGTCCTGAGAGTTTAGCAGTGATAGAAACTTTTACTTCTCAATCTCACAGCTTGCACCGAGGGCTATTTTGGTAAAAACTGCTCCTTTCACTGTAAGTGTAAAAATGGCGCCAGCTGTGATCCTGTCACTGGGAGCTGCCGCTGCCCGCCGGGAGTCAGTGGAGACTTGTGCCAGGATGGTGAGTGAGACAAAAAAGAATTTTTCCCTTTTCTTTTTTTCTTTTTTTAGTGAAAACATCTGAAGTGTAGGCCTACTGTGATTTGCTTTTTTCCTGTGTGCAGGCTGTCCAAAGGGCTTCTATGGAAAACAGTGCAACAAGAAGTGTAACTGTGCAAATAATGGGCGCTGCCATCGAACCTATGGAGCCTGTCTGTGTGATCCTGGACTGTACGGACGCTTCTGCCACCTCCGTAAGTCCCACTGTCCTGTCACTTATCACCTGTCTATCACCAGACTCTCACCCTTGAACTTGGTCAGAACCCAAGATTATAAAAGTACTGATCTGTTACTGTGAATCTTATTAGCATTGCAGTTTTCCAATGCACTTTCAGCCTTGTACCCACATATGATTTCATGCACAGTCAAACCATTACAGATGGTCCATAATGTGGCAGCCAGTCTGCTCTTCAATCTGCCTAGTAGACCACATGTCACTCCACTACTCATCAACCTACACCGGCTACCCATGGCCGCCCGAATCAAATTCAAGTCACAAATACTTGCCTTCAGAGCGACTTCTGGGTCTGCACCCATCTACTCAATCATACAGGCTTATGCTCCTGTGTCGTCTGGCATTACCATCCCTGCACACAAGGCAATCACAGTCTACACTATCCTCATCTGTGGTTCCCCAACGGTGGAACAAGTTCACCGAATGCTATCAGAGCAGGGGTGTCCCTCTCTACCGTCAAGAATCTCGTTAAGACTCATATCTTCTGAGAGCACCTCTTCTCCTAACATCTCTAACACCCTAACATGCCTAACTATGACTTACTATGCACCCTTGCACTTATTGAATAGATGTAATACTTGGTATTTACACCAAGGTCTCCTACTGCACTGAAGCTTTAGTGATTTCCTTCACTTGTAAGTCGCTTTGGAATAAAGCATCTGCCAAATGAGTGAATGTAATGTAATATTTTCATCACACTTTTCACGTCTTTTTCATTTTCATTTTCTCCTCCAGCTTGTCCAAAGTGGACCTTCGGACCGGGCTGCTCTGAGGAGTGTCAGTGTGTCCAGCAGAACACTCTGGAGTGTCACCGTCGCCATGGCACCTGTGTCTGTAAATCTGGTTACCATGGCGACACCTGCAAGGACGGTGAGCACACCGATAGAATGATCGCAATTACATTCGTCTATATTTTGGTTTCGTTTGGGAGTTAATGGTTGATGGTTCAAAGGTGTTTTACTGTACACTTACAGTTTGTGTTAGAGTTGTCTTAACTTGGTGAGTGCTCGCTCTGTTCTCCTCTGTCTCTAGAATGCAACCCAGGTACGTATGGAGCCGGCTGTGAGAAGCAGTGCTCCTGTCCACCAGGAGTGTCCTGCGATCATGTGACTGGAAAATGCCAACGAAAGTGTCCTCCTGGTCGTCATGGGGAGAACTGTGATCAAGGTAGGGCGGCCCTACAGAGGACATGCTTTACTCCCATTATTGTCCCCTTGTTTTAAGACGAACCCCTGCTTGTGTGTCTTGCATTAGACTGTCCAGAGGGACGGTTTGGAACAGGCTGCGTTCATCCTTGCAACTGCACCAGTGCCCCGTGTGACAAAGTGACAGGACAATGCAAGTGTCCAGCAGGAACGTCAGGAAAGCACTGTGAGAACTGTGAGTGGCAGCACATTTTTGACAGCTCAATAAATATAACCACCCACATTATACATAAAAAAGTAAATATTATTCTTTCACAGTGTGTGTGGAGGGATCCTGGGGTCCGGGCTGCACAGAAACCTGCCCTGCTTGTGAGAACGGCGGCTCGTGCGATAAACATAATGGATCGTGTATCTGTCCACCAGGATTCATGGGAAAACTCTGCCAAAACTGTGAGTATCTGCTGGGTGCATTTTTTTTTGGGATAAGTTTCCATAGCAACAAGCATTAAACAGTCAACCAGCTGAGGAGGATGACAGCACAGTGGAATATTGAAATCGTGCAGTGGTGCAGTTTGGACAAGAAATGGAAGCAACATGCTAAAAGACAGAGGAGTAGTTTTTCTCAGCGATCTTCACCCGAAACCCTCCAGCAGCCAATAAACCACCTCGGACATATTTTCACTGGGAAGAACAAACATAATTCCATTTAAACCAACCGCTGGCTCTTGAAGCTTCACTTGACAGCTGAATCACAGAACAGAAACTGTCATGGGAACTTGCTGTGCTTCTCGGGAGATCTGGTGGAGTTTCTTACGGTAGATTAGTCGTGACGCTTTCAATAATTTTTTCCTTGTGCAGCGTGCCTGAGTGGACGATTCGGTCAAGAATGCCAAATGAAGTGTGTGTGTGAGAACAATGCTCACTGCGACCCGGTGAATGGGCGGTGCACCTGCGCTCCTGGCTGGACTGGACACAACTGCAGGAAAGGTAACAGTAGTGAAAAAGATCTGTTACTACTGCAGACCAAAAACTGAATTACTGGTTTATTTGCAAATGAAAAGATTGGATATGTATGACACTCAGACGTGATGTTTGTGTCGCAGTGTGTGATGCAGGACACTGGGGAGCTGACTGTGCAGGAACCTGCGACTGTAGAAACGGAGACGGCAGCTGTGATGCTGTGACGGGCCTTTGCAACTGTGAAGCTGGTTACACTGGAACACGCTGCCATCACAGTATGTTGGTGTTTTTGTTACGGACTTTAGGGAAGTTAATTCTGATTATAGAAAAATGAAAAATGCTGGTGAAGATTGGTGCAGTTGCTGCTTTCCCATCCATTCATTAAGAGTTTGTATGGCCTTCATTCTACCACAAGGTGGCGCCAAAGTAAAGATTTCAAATTTTGCATATAGTGGCTTTAATGTTCTCCTAAATAATACAGTCTTGTCTCTGATTACCATCAGGTTCTTCTTGCATGTTAGGTTTATTTGTTTTTGTTTTTTTGTTCAGTTCATATTTATTGTTCATATGGTTCACTCAGTAGTTGTTCTTGAGTTCCTCAGTTGTATCACATGAACTTTTTTATGCTTTTCTTGTCATGTTTTTTTTTTTTTTCGAACACTTGAAGGACTCTTTCTCCACATTGGCTTAAAAGTTGAGATTAAAAGTTTATTCTTGACCTTGGAAACAACAGTTCATAAACCAATCTCAAGTTCAGAACAGAACCATTGTGGTGAGGTTGAGTTGTCAACTTCTGTTTCCAACCACGTCTTTCTTGTATCGTTTTATAACCAAACTTGACCTGACATGTTCACTCTGTTTTGAAACTACAAATGACTGGTCTGCCAGTCTAAATTGTGTGTGTGTGGTATTTTCTCAGAGTGCCCAACAGGTATGTTTGGTCTTGGTTGTCGCCATCGGTGTCAGTGTGACAACAAGGCATTGTGCGACCATGTGAGCGGAGCTTGTACCTGCCAGGTGGGATGGACAGGAACCTTCTGCGAAAAGCGTAAGAGAAGCTCCTTGATCACGAAAACAAATTCACCTACTGAATATCTATATCTGCTATTGACAGGTAGTGTGTGTGTGTGTGTGTGTGTGTGTGTGTGTGTGTGTCTCTCAGCGTGTCCTCAGGGTTTCTATGGGCTTGACTGCCAGGAGAAGTGTTTGTGTCTAAACGGCGGGAGCTGTGACCATGTCAGTGGAGATTGTTCCTGTCCTGCTGGCTGGATCGGTCCGTTCTGCAACCTGAGTGAGTGTGGGGTCTTCAGAAAGTTGACAGGTGCTGGCATCACTCTAGTGTTATGGAAAAATAAAATTCTGGAGCAGCATCGAAGCACCGAGAATGTCTTTTAAACGCTGACTCACACTGGAACAAGAACATGCTTGGTTTCAGAGTTATTTGGGAAAACCCAGCCCAGCCTCACATGAGAAAGTACGGACTTCATGTTCCCCATGCTATGGCCTGTATCACTTACCAGACCCTGGAATTTCCACTTTTGATCAGCAGAGTTCATGAAGAGGTAATGATATTGTTGTCCCTCTGCTGGCAGCTTGCCCGACCGGTTTCTATGGGGAAGGATGTAACCAAACCTGTAGCTGTCGTAACAACGGCATCTGCCACCCGGCCAGTGGGCAGTGTGTGTGCACACCGGGCTGGACCGGACCCAACTGCACAGAAGGTGAGTTTACACAACAGAGCAAAGTGATCATCTACATGACAGGTAAATAAGAGATCACAAGATGGTTTTACCTGGTTTTTTTTTTCCCTCCCAGAATGCCCTGCAGGGTTTTATGGAGCAGACTGTCGGCAGCGCTGCTTGTGTCAAAATGGAGCCACATGTGACAAGACCAGTGGAAAATGTACATGTGCCAGTGGCTGGACGGGTACAGCCTGTGAACTGGGTAAGACTTAGAGATGCTGTGAGTAAGAGTCTCCGTATGTGTTACTGCAAAACCACCTTCAGATGGATCGATGAAAGGAAAATTCTCATTTGTTACAACTTGGGTCCTATTTTTGTACTTTTGGCTGCCATTTATAACAACATTGTACTCAGACCTGGGAACACCAACCTCGCTATGGCAAAGGCCAATGGGGCAAGAAACACGAGACAGTTACAGTCTACAGTTACATATACGTAAATGTAAAAACTGTGTGCAACTGAATCAATTAATATAGTATTATAAAGTATCTTTTAATCCAATGATAATTCCATCTTGTCTTATGTCAAACAAGCAATGACTTTTATGATGTTAATTCCCTTTCATTTGTCTTTGCCACTTTTACTTAATTTACTTTTGAAAAGGTTTAATTACTTGTTTATATAACTTAGTTTTCTTTAGCCTTATTCTCTAATATGTTAATGTTGGACACTGAATGTCTGTTGCCTCCTTGATGAGGTCGGTGGACTGTTAAAAAACACCAGGGACAATGATGGAAATAAGTCCAGGACTTTATTGCTGTATTCATGACAAACTCTGATATGTTGTTCTGTTTTGGCAGAGGTTTAGTGTGTTGTCAATAACTTAAACTCAAGTACTGTAGGTCAAAATTGAACCAAGATGTCAGTCTGTAAAATGATGGATCTTAACAACCCTCACCTTCACTTCCAAATAAGTCTGGCTAACCTGTTCATCTCATATGATCGTCTGACTACTGGTGTTTCTTGTTAGACTTGTTTCTACCATTTTCACCATATTCCCAGATTTCAGCAGTTCACTTGGTGATTGCAGTGTTATTTATTATTATCAAAGTGAACAAAGGACAAAGCTACAAAAATTAGACCCATCTGGTACAAAACCAGAATTTCCCTTTAAGGACTTCTGCTTCTGTCTACTCTCTACATGCAGCAACTTGGGCATAATTTCCCACAGTTTTGTCCTTTTTCTTAACCTTTTCCTTATTTCCTTATCCAAGTCAAGGATGTTGTCATGTTGTACAGATGGTAAAGCCTTCTCAAATAATTGATGAAAAACAGTGAATGAATCAGCGTTTCTGCCTTTAAATTGATGTGTTTCATTCTCAAATCTCACAATGACAAGTTCATAGCTCGTATTGAATTACTGATATGAATCTCTCACTGACCTAAATCTACTCATATTGCAGTTTTCAATACATTTCTACAAACTGAAAATAGCCAGAACAGACGAGCTGCATCAAACTACAGCTCATCACATTGTAATTAAACGGGACAAACAGCATGAGAAAGCAAATATGTCCACTAATGTGTAAAGAATTATTACTCTGATTTTGAGGTCATATTGCTCAGTCCTACAAACTCACATGAACACTTGCCCAGTCTTCTTCAAGTCCATCTGGTTAAACCACCAGGACTTTTGATATTGCAAAACCCATTATAATGTTGGTTAGTCTGGCCAGAAATGCAAAAGAATAACATTACCTGAACCCTGAAGTAAATATTTAAAACAGTGGCCTTGTGGTTGTTTTTACTGTGCTCAGGAAATACATCAGCCTGACTTTAATGTGCTGCCTTAGCTCATTTGTTTTTGCCTGAAGTCTGGTTATTTGCTGGCAGAGTTTTGTTTCTGCACCACAGCTCTGTAAAACTCTCCTTCGACCCGGCGATGACATTCCAGCTCGTTCTCCCTCTGAGCTCCACATCACACACTATCCTCCCTCTGAGGCTGTTACAACCTTTCCCTGTCGATCCATGCCAGGCCCAGCCTCCCTCCTGCTCAGGAAACCTCTAATCCTGTTGCTGGAATGTCTTTACCCTCTCTATTACCTCTGATTGCCAACTCCTTATTTATACTTGGACTACAAGTGACGCAGTCCAACTATAAATTATTGGGAGAAAGAAAACATTTTGCAGTCCTTTGCAAAAATGTGACGGAGCAGGTTTCCCTGTCACATGTGTTTTCTCACATCATGATGTTTCTGTTATTTCTGTCAAGTGTCAGGTCTCACAACCAAGGCCGGCACAAGGCATAAGCAAACTAAGCAGCTGCTTAGGGCACCTGTGGCCACCAGGGGGCTTGAAATGCCCCACAAGATATATATATATATATATGTATGTATGTATATATATATATATATATATATATATATATATAACCGTCTCTAATGCCTTAATACACTGTGACATTCTATACCTTACTATTGTATGAGTTTTTATGCCTAATTATACTGAGACTCTTTATTCCTTAATATACCATGTTGTTTTTATGCCTTAATATACTATGTTGTTTTTATGCCTTACTATACTATGACCTTTTAATGCTTGACTATAATATGACTTTTTATGCCTTATTATGCCATGACATTTTTTGCCTTACTATACTATGACATTTTTTGCCTTGCTATATAATGACATTTTTATACCATACTATGACCTTTTACTTCCTTATATCTTACTATACTATGACCTTTTAATGCTTGACTATATTGTGACTGTTTTTTGACTTATTGTACTATGACATTTTGTGCCTTACTATACTATGACTCTTTATTCCTTAATGTACTATGTCGTTTTTATGCCTTACTATACTATGACGTTTAAATGCCTTATTATACCATGACATTTTATTCCTTACTATATACTATGACTTTTTATGCCTTTTATTATACCGTGACGTTTTTATGCCTTACTATACTATGACGTTCTTTGCCTTGCTATACTATGACATTTTTATACCTTACTATTGTATGTCTTTTTATGCTTTACTATACTATGAAATTTTTATGCCTTACTATTGTATGACACTTTTATGCCTTACTATACTATGACCTTTTAATGCATGACTATACTGTGACTTCTTTTGCCTTACTATACCATGACATTTTATGCCTTACTATACTATGAGTTTTTTTTGCCTTACTATACCATGACGTTTTTATGCCTTACTATACTATGAGTTTTTATGCCTTACTATACTATGAATTTTCATGACTTTTTATGCCTTACTATACTATGACGTGACGTTTTTATGACTTTTTATGCCTTACTATACTATGACATTTTATGCCTTACTAAACTGTGACTTTTTCATGACTTTTTATGCCTTACTATACTGACTTTTTATGCCTTACTATACTATGTTGTTTTTATGACTTTTATGTCTTACTATACTATGACTTTTATACCTTAGTATACTATGTTGTTTTTATGACTTTTTATGCCTTACTATACTATGTCGTTTTTATGACTTTTTATGCCCTTACTATACTATGACTTTTAATGCCTTACTATACTATGACATTTTTACGACTTTTTATGGCTTACTATACTATAAATTTTCATGACTTTTTATACCTTATTATAGTATGACTTTTTATGCCTTACTATACTGACATTTTTACGACTTTTTATGCCTTACTATACTATGGCGTTTTTATGACTTTTTATGCCTTATTATACTATGTCGTTTTTATGACTTTTTATGCCTCACTATACTATGTCGTTTTTATGACTTTTTATGCCTCACTATACTATGTCGTTTTTATGACTTTTTATGCCTCACTATACTATGTCGTTTTTATGACTTTTTATGCCTCACTATACTATGTCGTTTTTATGACTTTTTATGCCTCACTATACTATGTCGTTTTTATGACTTTTTATGCCTCACTATACTATGTCGTTTTTATGACTTTTTATGCCTCACTATACTATGTCGTTTTTATGACTTTTTATGCCTCACTATACTATGTCGTTTTTATGACTTTTTATGCCTCACTATACTATGTCGTTTTTATGACTTTTTATGCCTCACTATACTATGTCGTTTTTATGACTTTTTATGCCTCACTATACTATGTCGTTTTTATGACTTTTTATGCCTCACTATACTATGTCGTTTTTATGACTTTTTATGCCTCACTATACTATGTCGTTTTTATGACTTTTTATGCCTCACTATACTATGTCGTTTTTATGACTTTTTATGCCTCACTATACTATGTCGTTTTTATGACTTTTTATGCCTCACTATACTATGTCGTTTTTATGACTTTTTATGCCTCACTATACTATGTCGTTTTTATGACTTTTTATGCCTCACTATACTATGTCGTTTTTATGACTTTTTATGCCTCACTATACTATGTCGTTTTTATGACTTTTTATGCCTCACTATACTATGTCGTTTTTATGACTTTTTATGCCTCACTATACTATGTCGTTTTTATGACTTTTTATGCCTCACTATACTATGTCGTTTTTATGACTTTTTATGCCTCACTATACTATGTCGTTTTTATGACTTTTTATGCCTCACTATACTATGTCGTTTTTATGACTTTTTATGCCTCACTATACTATGTCGTTTTTATGACTTTTTATGCCTCACTATACTATGTCGTTTTTATGACTTTTTATGCCTCACTATACTATGTCGTTTTTATGACTTTTTATGCCTCACTATACTATGTCGTTTTTATGACTTTTTATGCCTCACTATACTATGTCGTTTTTATGACTTTTTATGCCTCACTATACTATGTCGTTTTTATGACTTTTTATGCCTCACTATACTATGTCGTTTTTATGACTTTTTATGCCTCACTATACTATGTCGTTTTTATGACTTTTTATGCCTCACTATACTATGTCGTTTTTATGACTTTTTATGCCTCACTATACTATGTCGTTTTTATGACTTTTTATGCCTCACTATACTATGTCGTTTTTATGACTTTTTATGCCTCACTATACTATGTCGTTTTTATGACTTTTTATGCCTCACTATACTATGTCGTTTTTATGACTTTTTATGCCTCACTATACTATGTCGTTTTTATGACTTTTTATGCCTCACTATACTATGTCGTTTTTATGACTTTTTATGCCTCACTATACTATGTCGTTTTTATGACTTTTTATGCCTCACTATACTATGTCGTTTTTATGACTTTTTATGCCTCACTATACTATGTCGTTTTTATGACTTTTTATGCCTCACTATACTATGTCGTTTTTATGACTTTTTATGCCTCACTATACTATGTCGTTTTTATGACTTTTTATGCCTCACTATACTATGTCGTTTTTATGACTTTTTATGCCTCACTATACTATGTCGTTTTTATGACTTTTTATGCCTCACTATACTATGTCGTTTTTATGACTTTTTATGCCTCACTATACTATGTCGTTTTTATGACTTTTTATGCCTCACTATACTATGTCGTTTTTATGACTTTTTATGCCTCACTATACTATGTCGTTTTTATGACTTTTTATGCCTCACTATACTATGTCGTTTTTATGACTTTTTATGCCTCACTATACTATGTCGTTTTTATGACTTTTTATGCCTCACTATACTATGTCGTTTTTATGACTTTTTATGCCTCACTATACTATGTCGTTTTTATGACTTTTTATGCCTCACTATACTATGTCGTTTTTATGACTTTTTATGCCTCACTATACTATGTCGTTTTTATGACTTTTTATGCCTCACTATACTATGTCGTTTTTATGACTTTTTATGCCTCACTATACTATGTCGTTTTTATGACTTTTTATGCCTCACTATACTATGTCGTTTTTATGACTTTTTATGCCTTACTATACTGACATTTTTACGACTTTTTATGCCTTAATATACTATAAATTTTATTGACTTTTTATACCTTAGTACACTATGTCGTTTTTATGACTAATGCCTTACTATACTATGACTTTTTTTAATGACTTTTTATGCATTACTATACTATGACTTTATTATGACTTTTTATGCTTTACTATGACTTTTTATGCCTTACTATACTATGACT
Organism: Seriola dumerili; assembly: GCF_002260705.1. NCBI lineage: Eukaryota > Metazoa > Chordata > Actinopteri > Carangiformes > Carangidae > Seriola > Seriola dumerili. Next base: position 696,630 of record NW_019174376.1, on the reverse strand, counting down.
TTTTATGACTTTTTATGCCTTACTATACTATGTCGTTTTATACTTTTTATGCCTTACTATACTATGACTTTTTATGACTTTTTATGCCTTACTATACTATGTCGTTTTAGACTTTTTATGCCTTACTATACTATGACTTTTTATGCCTTACTATACTATGACTTTTTATGCCATACTATACTATGACATTTTTATGACTTTTTTTGCCTTACTAAACTATGTCGTTTTTATGACTTTTAATGCCTCACTATAGTATGACTTTTTTAGGACTTTTTATGCCTTACTATACTATGACGTTTTTATGCCTTACTATACTATGTCGTTTTCATGACTTTTTATGCCTTACTATACTATGACATTTTTACGACTTTTTATGCCTTAATATACTATACATTTTCATGACTTTTTATACCTTAGTACACTTTGTCGTTTTTATGACTTATGCCTTACTATACTATGACTTTATTATGACTTTTTATGCTTTACTATGACTTTTTATGCCTTACTATAATATGACTTTTTATGCCTTACTATACTATGACTTTTTCATGACTTTTTCATGACTTTTTATACCTTAGTATACTATGTCGTTTTTATGACTTTTTATGCCTTACTATACTATGACTTTTTATGCCTTACTATACTATGCCTTTTTTACGACTTTTTATGCCTTACTATACTATGTCGATTTTATGACTTTTTATGCCTTACTATACTATGTCGTTTTTATGACTTATGCCTTACTATACTATGACTTTTTATGCCTTACTATACTATGACGTTTTCATGACTTTTTATGCCTTACTATACTATGTCGTTTTTATGACTTTTTATGCCTTACTATACTATGTCCTTTTTATGACTTTCTATGCCTTACTATACTATGCCGTTTTCATGACTTTTTATGCCTCACTGTACTATGTCGTTTTTATGAGTTTTTATACCTTACTATACTATGACGTTTTTATGCCTTACTATACCATGACTTTTTATGCCTTACTATACTATGACGTTTTTATGACTTTTTATGCCTTTCTATACTATGACATTTTCATGACTTTTTATGCCTTACTATATTGTGACTTTTTCATGACTTTTTATGTCTTACTATACTATGACATTTTTACGCCTTTAATGCCTTAATAAACTGTTGTTTTTATGACATTTTATGCCTTACTATACTGTGACTTTTTCGTGACTTTTTATACCTTAGTATACTATGTTGTTTTTATGACTTTTTATGCCTTACTATACTATGACGTTTTTATGACTTTTTATGCCTTATTATACTATGTCGTTTTTATGACTTTTTATGCCTTAATATACTGTTCTTTTTTTCCTTACTATACTATGACCTTTTAGTTTCTTATATCTTACTCATCTATGACCTTCTAATGCTTGACTATACTGTGAATTTTTTTGACTTTATACTATCACATTTCATACCTTACTATACTATGACATTTTTATTCCTCATTATATTATGAATTTTTATACCTTACTATTGTATGTCTTTTCATGCCTTACTATACTAAGAAATTTTTATTCCTCATATCTTACTATATTATGACCTTCCAATTCTTGACTATACCGTGACTTTTTTTGACTTATTATACTATGACATTTAACGCCTTACAATTGTATGACTTTTTATGCCTTACTATACTATGACCTTTTAATGCTTTACTCTACTATTACTTTTTATGGTTCACTATACTATGACTATTTATGCCTTACCATACTATGACGTTTTTATGCCTTACTATACTATAACCTTTTAATGCTTTACTCTACTATTACTTTTTATGGTTCACTATACTATGACTATTTATGCCTTACCATACTATGACGTTTTTGTGCCTTACTATACTATGTCACAGCTTGGTTCAACGGCTGGACAACCAGAAAAGGGAAACAACACGACTTGGCATATAAGGTTCAATCATTTATTTACAAAAAGAAAATAACATTTAGGCCAATCAACAACAAAGAAACGATAAGTAAAAGAAAGGCCACAGCTGCCATCAGGTCTGCCAGATGCGTGGGATCACCAATGACACCAACAGCCAGAGCGCGAAGAGAGAGGGCAGCCAGAGAGAGAGCGCCCAGACAGGACTGAATGGAGATGCCTTTGTGGTGCACACCGGGCCCAGGTGTAGCACGACAGGCTGATCCTGATCCCTGCAGTCAGCACCTGAAAGAAGAGCAACAAAAAGAAAGAGGGACATGTACTGCCCTGTTTGAGGGGTTGTCAACTATTACTTTTTTATACCTTTATTATCCTATGAGTTTTTATGCCTTACTATACTATGACGTTTTGGGCTCAGCATACTATGACGGTTTTTATTCCTTACTATGAAATGTTATACCTTAGTATGACTTCATGACTTACAATACTATGACGTTTTTATGCCTTACTATACTATGACTTTTTTTAAGCTTACTATGCTATGACTTTCTGACTCACTATACTATGACTTTTTATGCCTCACTATACTATGACGTTTTTATGACTTTTTATGCCTTACTATACTATGACTTTTTATGCCTTACTATATACTATGTCGTTTTTATGCCTTACTATACTATGACTTTTTGTGCCTTACTATACTATGTCGTTTTTATGACTTTTTATGCCTCACTATACTATGACGTTTTTATGACTTTTTATACCTTACTATACTATGACGTTTTTCTGCCTTACTATACTATGACTTTTTATGCCTTATTATACTATGACGTTTTTATGACTTTTTATGCCTTACTATACTATGACTTTTCATGCCTTATTATACTATGTCGTTTTTATGACTTTTTATGCCTTACTATACTATGAC
>NW_019174376.1:689234-690544 GCF_002260705.1 Seriola dumerili | reverse complement strand
TATGACTTTTTATGCCTTACTATACTATGTCGTTTTTATGACTTTTTATGCCTTACTATACTATGTCGTTTTCATGGCTTTTTATGCCTCACTATACTATGACGTTTTTATGCCTTACTATACTATGACTTTTTATGCCTTACTATACTATGATGTTTTTATGACTTTTTATGCCTTATTATACTATGTCGTTTTTATGACTTTTTATGCCTTACTATACTATGTCGTTTTTATGACTTTTTATGCCTCACTATAATATGACGTTTTTATGACTTTTTATCTCTTACTATACTATGTCGGTTTTTTTTTACTTTTTATGCCTTACTATACTATGCCGTTTTTATGACGTTTTAAGCCTTACTATACTATGTCGTTTTCATGACTTTTTATGCCTCACTATACTATGTCGTTTTTATGAGTTTTTATACCTTACTATACTATGACTTTTTATACTTTACTATACTATGACGTTTTTAAGACTTTTTATGCCTTACTATAATTACTTTTTGTGCCTCACTATACTATGTCGTTTTAATGACTTTTTATGCCTCACTATACTATGACTTTTTATGACTTCTTATGCCTTATTATACTATGACTTTTTATGCCTTACTATACTATGACATTTTTATGACTTTTTATGCCTTACTATACTATGACGTTTTTATGACTTTTTATGCCTTACTATATTATGTTGTTTTTATGACTTTATATGCCTTACTATACTATGTCGTTTTTATGACTTTTTATGCCTCACTATAATATGACGTTTTTATGACTTTTTATGCCTTACTATACTATGTCGTTTTTTTTTTACTTTTTATGCCTTACTATACTATGCCGTTTTTATGACTTTTTAAGCCTTACTATACTATGTCGTTTTCATGACTTTTTATGCCTCACTATACTATGTCGTTTTTATGACTTTTTATGCCTTACTATACTATGTCGTTTTTATGACTTTTTATGCCTCACTATAATATGACGTTTTTATGACTTTTTATNATTATACTATGACTTTTTATGCCTTACTATACTATGTTGTTTTTATGACTTTTTATGCCTCACTATACTATCTCTCTCTCAAATTGAATCGAAGGCAACTGGACTTGTATTTGTCTGTGTTTGTCTGTGGAAGTCCGCACTAGTCTGACGAGGTCAGACTAGAGAGACCAATACATGATGAACTGATGAAGCCGCTTGGATAAGAGGCGAAACGTCTTCCACAGACAAATACAAGTCCAGTTGCCTTCGATTCAATTTGAGAGAGAGATAACTATGACCTGGACGAATGAGAACATTCACAGACA
>NW_019174376.1:566636-689209 GCF_002260705.1 Seriola dumerili | reverse complement strand
TTTTTATGACTTTTTATGCCTTACTATACCATGAAATTTTTAAGCCTTATTATACTATGAATTTTCATGCCTTACGATACTATGACATTTTTATGACTTTTTATGCCTCACTATACTATGACCTTTTTATGACTTTTTATGCCTTACTATGCTATGACATTTTATGCCTTACTATTCTATGACGTTTTTATGACTTTTTATGCCTTACTATACCATGAAATTTTTAAGCCTTATTATACTATGAATTTTCATGCCTTACGATACTATGACATTTTTATGACTTTTTATGCCTCACTATACTATGACCTTTTTATGACTTTTTATGCCTTACTATGCTATGACGATTTTATGCCTTACTATCCTATGACTGTTTTTAAGCTTACTATACTATGACTTTATGACTCACTATACTATGACATTTTATGCCTTACTATTCTGAAATTTTTATGACTTACTTTACTTTTACTTTTTATGCCTTATAATAATATGACATGTCATGACTTTAAAATTCTATCTTCTGTACATGATTTTTCTCAATAATTTCTTGTTAAATTTAACCATACATGGAGGGGTGGCTGCTTAGGGCAACATAAAGGCTTTGGCTGGCTCTGCTCACACGTGTTTTTCTGCTCGTGCATGCTGACATATTTTTACACAGAGTGTGTAGCAGGCCGGTTCGGAGCGGACTGCCAGCAGCAGTGTGAATGTGAGAACGGCGGTCACTGTGACACACAGACTGGACAGTGCAGCTGTGGCGCCGGCTGGATCGGAGAGCGCTGCGAGAAAGGTGAGCCAGTGAGTCTCTGCTGTGTAACTGAAGCGAAACTAATGAACCTGCAGAAACTTTGTCATGCATGGGAACAGCTGCACTGTGGAAACTTTGGGACTGGCCATACTGTGTATTTTTGTTAATCATAATCTTTAATTTGCACTGTCCTCTGCTCAGCGTGTGACACAGGCCTGTTTGGTGCTGGCTGCGAGGAGAGATGTCAGTGTGTGCACGGGGTTTCATGTCACCACGTCACTGGAGAGTGTCAGTGTCCTCCAGGGTGGAGAGGAAAACTCTGTGACAAAGGTACAAACCTGTAGTTACAGACACTGTGGAGCTCTTGCAGCCCCTGGTGGATGGAGTTTGTATGGTTATATAATAATGAAGCTTTTACATTTTTAAAACACCAAAATTCAGGATTAGAGAAAACTTTGACATTTCATTTATTCCACTTGATTTTTCTAAATATGATGTATTATGCATTACTTGATATTGTCATTCAGTTTCTCCATATTGTAATTCTATTACTGCTACTGTCTACTTCCTGAAGGAAGGATCCCCTCTCTTGCACTTGTTGAGGTTTTTTATCCTCTTTTAAAATCTCATTAAAGGCTTTTTATAGAGTCCTTGTGTTTCTGGTCAGTGAATTGGTCCAGTGAGGGATGAAATGTGAAATGTGATATTGCTTTGTTTGTTTTCTTTCAGCATGTTTGCCGGGTATGTATGGGAAGAGCTGTATGCAGCGCTGCAGCTGTGCTCAGGGCACATCCTGCCACCATGTCTCTGGAGAGTGTGGCTGTCCTCCTGGATTCACTGGAAACGGCTGCGAGCAGAGTGAGTCCTACAGGACTAATGTTTGTCTGCTAAATCCACTGCTGCCATCCATTGTGAAAACTAAGCAGCTTCCCTGATATTATAAAGTCATTAATGCACAAATAAAACATACTGATGGACACTTTTCTCTCTCAGCTTGTCTTCCAGGAACATTTGGGCAGAACTGTAACCAGGTCTGCCAGTGCTCAGAGACAAACCAGCTCTGCCACCCAGTGTCTGGATCGTGTTACTGCGCCCCGGGTTTCCAAGGTCCCAAATGTGACCAAGGTAGGTAGAAAAGCATAATTATAAACAAGTGTTAACACAAAGCAGTTTAAGAGATGTAACTCTTATTTGTTGTTAACTTTTAGCATGTGGAGAGCAGCATTATGGTCCTAACTGTGAAAAGGAATGCAAATGTGAAAATGGAGGGACATGCGTTCCTTCCACTGGAGCCTGTGAATGTCCAGCAGGATTTATAGGAGCACGCTGCAACATCAGTAAGTCTGCGATGGTGACAGTGCATACATAAATGAGCGATACAGTATGTGGTGACAAGTGTCTGGTGTGTGTCCCGTTGTTGACAGCGTGTCCAGATGGGCATTATGGAGTTGACTGTGCTCGGGTAGCAATATGTGGAGACGGAGCCCAAAACGACCCAGTTACAGGTCGGTGTGTGTGCATCCCTGGACGAAGAGGAGAGGACTGTGGACATGGTGAGAAGGGGCCCTCTGATCATTTCAAAGTCTGGACTCATTTGCTTTCCATTAGTGTCACTGAGGCTGTTTTTACTGTGATGAATTCAGTCAGGTAATTTTCATACCAGTGTAAGGTGTTTTTCTTACTGTACTGAAGTGCAGAAAATGGCTTCTAGTAGGCTGAATATAAAGAGACAAGAGCAGGAATTACTTTGAAGAACAAACACAACTTTTTCGTCATCTTGTATTTGTACTTTACTCGTGATAATGAAGCTTCCATATTTAGCTGGTGGTTTGGAGTAAAGCAGGATGTTTTCTTCAGTTTAATTTGAGTGTGTGTGTTTGGCCTCAGGCTGCTCTCCAGGCTGGTTTGGAGCCGGCTGTGCCCTGCGTTGTAACTGCAGCAATGGAGGGTTGTGTGACTCTGCGACTGGCAACTGTACCTGTGGTCTGGGCTGGACTGGTGCACACTGCGACAGAGGTGACAATACTCACAGTTCACTTTTCTCATTGCAGTCAAGCTCATTTGTTGCATCAGTTTCTGCTCATATATGACCTGCTGTGGCACGCTGAGTCTAAACACAGACGAGTCTTAAGTCATGAATTTGATTTTTATCCTGTTTTTCTGTCTCAGAATGCCCTTTGGGCAGATTTGGTGCCAACTGTCAGCTGAAATGTAACTGTCAGAATAATGGCACTTGTGACAGAGTGACGGGGACGTGTCAGTGTGGTCCAGGCTACTATGGACATCTGTGTGAACATGGTGAGAACTGAAATACTCCTCTGTAACACACACCTCCACTGTTGTACGAAAACTGTTTGTCTGGATGACATGTTCCTTCATTATGGTGAACAGTAACTGCAGTTTGTTTTGGGTTGATCCCACATACACCATCCTGCTGCTGCCTTTTCTACTTGTGATATTCTGCATATTTTATTGAAGCTCTAATATTATTCCACATTTTCTGCAGATCTATGCTTCATTTTTGCATAAAATAAAGTCGGGGGGGGGGCAGCACACTGACCTATCCAGTAATCACTCTAGATGGATCCTCTAAGAATTGATTAAGAGTGAGAGTTATCATTCAAGTTCATATCGACTTCTTCCAGATCACATTTTTCTAAAATCCTCAAGTTTCTTCTTCCAAGGAAATCTGATCCTGTCAAGGTATAGGGTGCCCAACAAATAATTTCTGGTGCTGTAAAATTCCCACTGGAATCTGCTATAGAAAATAGTCCCCAACAAATGCATTTTTTACTCCTGTTGAAGTAAAGTTTGCTAAAATCTACAGTGCCCAGCTGCTTTGGGAAATGAAGTAATCTTAGGATTTAAGAATTCAATAGGAATGAACAGGCTTTTGGCTGTGCCACAGTTTTAAAGGAAGACTTTGGTCGTCTTCTGGGATTCATTGACAGTCAGAAAAATATAGAATACCTGCAGCCTTATTCTTGAAAGAGTGGAGTGAGTGGATTAACATTATTGTGATACACAACAGTAATGATCTGCCAGTGTGACTGTAACAGAGTTTGGTGTCATTTAAAATTTGTCTGACTTTATCTTTGAAGTGTCAAAGTTAAACTGCTTTATACTTTTTTAATCTAGTGAGAACATTTTAAACCGTAAAAGTCGACTTCAAATCTTGTTCTATGAAATTCTCAGCCTGTCCTCCTGGTCTCCACGGCCCGCTGTGCCAGCTGCAGTGCGACTGTATGAACGGAGCCTCCTGTCATCCTGTGTCGGGCCTCTGTGTCTGTCCTCCAGGATATTATGGAGCCCGCTGCCACAGAGGTCAGTCCAATTACTGCTGATAACGCCCAGTAAAATAATGGGATTACTGACAGTTTGTGTCTGATTTCTCCTTTTACTGAGAATCACTTCCATGTCCCTCAGTGTGTGAACAGGGTACCTTCGGTCAGGGCTGTGCCAAGGTATGTGACTGTGAGGACGACGCTCCATGTGATCCTGTGACGGGACGATGCCTCTGCTCCTCGGGGAAGACTGGACCCAGATGTGACATCGGTAACCCTCAATGTTTTCCTAACTTTGAGAACACACACAGCAAAGTGCAGACCACTGTGAATTAAAACACATCGCAGACCTTTTCTCCAGTACATCATGCTTTTGGCTAACTTTCCTTCATTAGAGTGGCGTCAAGACATTGTTTCAAGTTTCTGTAGAAAGTAGAATTACACTGGTGCAACTGGTTGAGGTGGAGCTAATTTGACTATTTTAAACAGCATCTATGGGAAGTTCAATCTACAACAATGCATCAAATTTTATAAGATGATCATGTTTTGTAGAATATTAATCTGTAAATTAACTAGTAACAATATCCATCAATTAAATGTAGGAGAGTCCAATGCAGTCCAATATAACAAGAAGACGTAAAGTCTCATACTTCCCTCAAGTAGCATGACAGAAATACTTCAGGAAAGTACCTCACATTTGTACTTTGAAACAGTAAAAGTTACTTTCCACCACTGTTTGTAAGTCCTTTTACTGATCTCTGGACTGCGTATAAGTGGAAACCTCAGCCACGACCTGGATGAAGCCAAAAATGTTTGAGTAAAGCGAGTTGTACTAGAGATGAGTTGAGTCTTTTATCTGTTCATGTACAGAGGTTGGTGACCTGCCTGCAATTTTAACAGTGAATCCAAATTCAACCTCTTCTCTTGTGTTTTGTGTCAGACTGCAGAGCGAATCGGTTTGGGCCCGACTGCAGTGAGACCTGTGAGTGTGAGAATGGGGCGCAATGCGACCGACGCAACGGGCGCTGCAGCTGCATGCACAGCTGGATTGGACTCTCCTGTCAGGAAGGTACATAAATGACTAACACACCTTCATCCCTGCTGTCTGAACAATTATCTCACTTCATTACTTCCATAGAGACAGCAGGTGACAACCTCCGTTGACTCTTGAGTCAGAGCAGAGGTGACATTTCGCTGACTGGGGAATAAGTAAATAACTAGTTTAAGTGCTGACAGTGTTCATTAGTGTCTTTGTTTGGGGGCCGAAGTACAAGGCTGCACTTTTCTCTTTCGAATGTGAATGTTGTGCATTTCCTCAGGTGGACCTCCACGCCTCACCTATGGGAGCAGCAGAGGAGACTCGCAACACAACTCATTATAGCAGCTCCATCTTGCTGGAAGACTCCAACTAGAACTGGGACAGATCGGCGGGTTTTTACTGAAGTGACTCAAGTGAGTGAAAGCTTATGACAGGAAGTTGAAGCAGCTGGAGGATTTGCATGAAAATAGACTCTCTGAGGAGAACTGCAACTCCATGTTTGAACCCGAGCTGGATTTTTTTTTTTTTTTTGCGTGCCAAAGTGTCCTTTGAACTGTCTGAGCCCGTGGCATCAGTCGGACCTGTCACCAGTGCATTGTTTCTTGCGCTCAAACACCACCTTTACTCTTCAGGATAAGAATTATGCCTCAAAAACTACATCCTCACAGTGCAGTGTCAGGAGATTGTGATTGCGTTTACTGCACTTTTGGTATTTTGTTTAATGTTTTGTCCTCAAGATGCCTTTTGCAGGTACTGTATATAAAATAATCTCTAATTTTGTAAGAAAATAGGTGATATTGCTGGATATGATGCAACCATATCACATTACTTGCCAGTACTATGAAGTTGTTTTTCAGTCTATACAAAATGAAGTACTACCCTCAGTCCAATGGTGCTATGGTGCTTTACTGTACTTCAGATGTTTAATAGTATAATATCACAGTAAAGCACATTCTTGTTGACTAAAGCCTTAACAGATAGCTGGAATTTCAGTGTATATCACTTAAGATTACACAGCTAGCATTCATTGTTTAAATTGTTCCTTTAGGATTGATTTTGTGTATAAATTGCTTCATATTTATATTTAACACAGTTGAATATAACACAAATTTAAAATGCATCTTTTGTTTTCCACTGGATAAAAGAGACTTTGCAGCTCTGCCAAATCTACAACCCAGAATAAGGTTTTACACATGAATGCCAATAAAGACAGACACATAAAGGTTTGTTTACCATTCTTATTTTATCATTATTTCATTTTCATTGAAGATCGAAGCTGTACATCCTGTCTAAATTTCAGATTCAAGCACAGTGCAGATAGCAACGCCTGCAAAAGAAAATTAAAAAAGAAAAGAGAAAAGGCAGAGGTGATCACAACCAGAAATATATACAAAGGTCAAACTATGTACAGGAGATACCAGGCGCTCACTATGTCGTCTTCAGAGTGAATTCAGTCCACCATTGCATTCACTTCAGAGCATTCCTCATAATGCATACACAACACAAAGAAATTGCTTCTTTTTGTCAGTCTTTAAACTGATACAATACAGATAGGAAAAATGCAGCATGATGAAAAAAAAATAAAAACAGTTCTTTAGCTTCTCTCTACTGCATTAAAGGCTAAAACATAAAAAATATATTTTCTGTAAAATAAGCTCTACCGATCTGTGGGTCTGGTTTCATTTCTGAACTAGTCAATATGTTAGAACAGCAAATATGATGAAACTAGGACCACTTAAAGCACAAACTTCTCTAACTGCACTCCAGCCTCAAAACATTAAGAGTTATTTCTACATTGGGCGTTAACCTGTAAAAGCACAAAATCTTTGCTGGGCAGGTCAGCACAGTGTGGAATAACACTGATGGTCAAACAAAATGCACAGAGATATCATTGAAAGGAAAAGTTTGACATTTTGGGAAATGTGCTTATGTGCTTTCTAGCTGAGAGTTAGAATCAATCTTCTCTGTCTGTTCAATATGAAGCTACATCCAACAGCTAACTGAGCATAAAGACTGGCCACAGAGGGAAACAGCTAGCCTGGTCAATTAGCACATATCTCTGGTTTAACCTGTACAAAATCCAGTGTAAAAACACCATTGACGGGGGAAATTAAGAAAGAACTGAACAGCCTCAAATTTAGTTGCAAATACAACTAAAAATGAACCTCATTTTAAAACCACAAACAATTCCTTTTGTAATTAATCTAATTTCTGAATGTCTATTGCAGGCATGAAAAGAAAACAATCCTCATAATGTCATTTTCAAGAATAATTTTCTTCTGAGACATGTCCGTTGTGACATTTTAAATAACGTCAAACATGGTCGGATCGATCCTACCGATACAATGACTTGTTTTTGTATCGATACTAGCGTCAATAGAATCGATACAAAAAAAAAAATTGATCCAGGATAGATCACATCCTGGGCACATGAACACTTACTGCTGCAACATTTAAATCTCTCCTGCGGCCATGTTCATGTGTGCAGGAATCACCTTTAGTTCAGAGAATTCACATAATGAACATTTCTTATTTACGATTAACAACTGTGTCATGTTCAAATCTAAATGTAACAACAGGGCTCTACCCTACAAAGACAACACATTAGCTGCTAGTAACAGAAAGTGCGGGTGCTCCTGGTTTTACTTGGAATTGGATTGAAACCAAATTTTCTGGTATCACTCACACCTTAATAGCAGCTAGTGGTAATACTAACAAGCTGACAATTGCTCCACCTGGCAGATTCTGTTACCTTTGGACAGAGTTAAGCTATCTGTTTCCCTGTTTCCAGTCTTTATGCTAAGCTAAGATAGCCAGCTGCTAGCTGTAGCTTCATATCAAGCACACTGACATGGGAGTCTTCCCATTTAACTCTCGGCAAGAACGCAAATACATGTATTTCCCAAACTTTGCCTTTTAAGTCTCAAACTTCCTCTCCACTCTTGGCAGATGAAAATATTAAGACACAGAACTCCACAGACTAATGAACTAAATATTCTTTGCTTTTCTTGTTTTTTTTTCTTCTTCTCAGAAAACAGCATCAGCTTGCGCAGGTTTGATTCACTCAGACATACAAGACACAGCAAATCAAACATATACAGGGATCAACTAACGCAACAGGCTAAAGCAAGGGATTAGTTTGGTTGTCCCCCCCACAAGATCAACAGCAGAGACATGAAATCACTTTACTGTTGTTAAAAATCACAGAGGAGCTGACTGTAAACCTCATCCGCACAAATCCACACAGCGACACTCACTTTGATTATTCCCTTCCACTTAAACTGAGAAACATCTACATCTCATTCATATCATCATTCGCACTAATGTGACAGTTTTCTTTATTTGTACTTGTATTTTTTTCTGCTAAGAATCAGTAGTTTCAGCTGTTAGTAAAGACTGTTATCTACACGTGTTAGTAAGGGGAGTAGCATGTCATTGCTTCTCCTGTAGGTACTGTAGGCTGGGTGACGAGAGTCCATGCTTTGAGGATGTATAACATGCTATCCACTTGTGCTTTAATCACAGTAAGAGAGCACCCAAAGGAGAAAGAATGATATAGGGTGGTGCCAAATTCTGCAATAATACTTCTGACACGTCTCAAGTCGTATGGCGCTTGAAACGAACCTTATGATCCTAAAATATTTAGCTGTACTATGCATTCTGTATATGAAGGACATTTGTTAACTAGTATAACAGCATGGTCAAGTAAAGATATATATGGAGTAAAGTCTGTACCATAGATAACAAGCTGGACAGCACATGCGTCAAGATGAGTTCTATAATCTTGCAGGAAGTGAGAGTGAAACACTCAGGTGTGTCGTCAAAGAGAGAAGAAGAAGAAGATCTTTGGCTCAAGCCACGCTAAAACATCACTGGTCCTCCCCAGTGTCCACACATGAAAGAAAGACAGACAAAGAGTAAATACAACCTCCCGCCAACGTGCACGCCAACACACAACTAAAACCACCTGCTCCATTCCCTGAGCTGCTGCCACTCACTGATTAACTGGAAACACCAACTCTTCCTCACAACAAATGCCACATCCACCAGTCATTGTTCCCGTATATACTGGGTACATGAGACCGGTCGGCCAAGGGGGCAGCTGTCGAGCTGTTTGTCTACGCCAAAGCCCACAGCACAGTCTGATGCAACTGTAAATAAGGCAAAAATACTTGAACAGAATTTGATCAAGAAGTTTCCATGAGATGTGGTGCCAGCATTGATATGACCACTTCCTATACAATAAATCCTCAGCCTGAAAAAAACAGAACAGAGGCTGGGTAACACGGTGAAGCAGGACACTGCGTTGGATTTAATACAGCAGCAGCTTCTACCGTTTGGGATGAATAAATAGCTAATCTCTTCAGTGGCAGTTGCCCAGACGCATCGGCCCACGCTCCTGGCTTGTCATCACGGACTGTTCACTGGTCAAGGACGGAGGAGGAGGCTCTCAGGCAGAGGGCGGTCTTTTCCTCTCGGCCCTGGCGAACACAGGACTTCAACGCCACGCTTTGACAGCAGGAGTGTCAGAGCATCAGGCTGGACAATTGCACTGCCAGTGAAGACACAGTGGGAGGATGAGGAGAGGGAATTATAAGGAGGCTATGCGATTCTAATAGTGCAATGGCTGTGAGATAAGACTATTGTAATACCCATCCTCTCCCTTCCTTATAACAATACTAAAGTGCTGATTGTTAAAGCCCACGAGAAGGCTTGTACACTGATGATGTCGACAATACAAACAAATTCTTTCTGAGAAACCGTGACGGACTCGTACAGTACACAGGTGTTTGTAAACATAACGTTTGAGGAACAAATGCATGGCTATGGTACATGTGCAACAGGGTAGTTCTCGTATATTCATACAGTATGAACTTCATCTTCCTTTTAGTTGCATTCAGTTTTAGAAAAAAGCAGAAAAAAAAAGAATTCTGGCTGCCAAGCAAGCGTGTGCTTATTTTTTTTTTTTTTTTTTTAAAAAGGTATTTTTCTCTATGGTTTTAAAATACGTTCAGCTGAATTGAATGTATAACTGATTTAAGTATGAGCGCATATCCCTCTTCCACTTTTGTCTTTCTTTGTCAATCCTTTCCTTTCCTGTGGAGGTGACTGTATTTTTTTCCCCCTTTTCTTATCTTATCCCTGTAACTCTAAATGAGGTGCCCTGGGTGGCCTTGGTGTGGCCAGACTCATGCGCCAGGGTCTCACTCAGTAAAAGCTCAAGCAAACAGAGGATCAGGCAAAGGTGGGGCACTGCGGCTGCAGGCCGGGTGCAGCCCTGCCGGGCGGGGCCGTGCTGCACGTTAGGAGCGGTAGTCCTTTTTACTGTACGGCTTGTTCCCCAGGATGCTGTCCACCTCGTGTGTGATGGAGGACGACAACTTTGGAAGAACCTGTGATGGGAGAGAGAAACAAACAATTAACATTAATTTACATTTCCTATCAGTGCTTTTGGTCATTGTTTAACTGTCCTTAGAGAAAATCAACAGTAGTTTGCATTTTCACATCTCAGCCTCTAGATAGCGCTCAAGAGTGACTTGAATTTTTTGTAGTTGTCACCAACTTTTTGGCTTCTAACCAAAGACTGTACAGTTTCTAACACTTCGCCTCCAATACAACAACCAATTAAAATCAGGCAAGCAGGCAATAGTACACATGATCTTCAAGTACAGACTGTATAAAGCAGTGCATGTGGTTGATATTAAAATACTTGTTACTTTTTGTTCCTTTTTTTTTCAGCTCATTTCAGTGCATTTAAATTGAAGTAAAGGTATTATCACCAAAATGTACTTTAATTATTGCAGTGTAAGAACTCATTACAGCAGAATTTGTTGTTTGTCGCACTATCTGGTGGTTCAATCTATAACCATGTATCATATTTTATAAACTGATAATAGATTTTGTATCCACAGTAAAAAAAAAAAAGAAAAAAAAAAAGAGTGCATTATTTCCCCTGAAATTTAGTGGAGAAGGAAGTAGTGTATACACCTCAGGTTGTAATTAATTGGTTTTAAAAGATATTGAGTGTGGGATTATTATTCTGGTGGTAAATTTATTTAAATTTTTTTTTTTTTTTTAAAAAGAAAAAAAAAGAGATCAAAACAAAGGTAAATTAATATGTTCCATTAAAACTGTAACCTTTCCTTTACAGGAGTTCAGAAAAATGGTTTTAAAAAAAACTTTAATATGATGCAATTAAATGCAAAGTATTCCCATGTAGAAAATATAAAAGAGAATTTGTTCTCTAATTCTCTCATCCCACAGAGTAGGCATGAAACAAATGCTGTAATGAACTGAAAAAAATGAGTATTTGGACATTCTTTTCAGCTCAGGGACTGTTTCTATTTCAGGGTCTGTGATGTAAAATTCCCAGTAAAAGGAAAACTGCAGAGCCCTGGGGAAATTTGAGCATAGCATTTCAAAACTGAAATATCAAATGTGCTAGGGGAGAGGAAACATATAGCGTGCACCCATCTAGTATATTAATGTGTCTACACACACGAGCATATACAAAGCGTCAGAATAGAAGAGTGTAGCAATGCTCTTTACTGCAGGCCAGACATAATGTGAGAAGAGAACGTAGACCCCCACCGGTCTGAAAACCCCATTAGAGGAGTGCATCTTATCAGGAGAGGTAGAAGTGGCCATAAGCTTGCCTCCAATCCCCCTGGCAACTGATATGCTGCTGACCTTATTAACTCGGTACAGTAAAGCACCCAAGCATGCAGCAACAAACTGCCCATGAGGCCGAGCTGTACCCAGGAGATGAGGCTGCTGTTACGGACTGTAAGGCACAGATACGGGCCTGATGAAACAGGTCAGGTCACATTTTCACAAATTAAACCACTGATTTGCTCTGCAGGACAACAGACACGTGTACACACACAAACATACATTCATTTTGTAGCCTCACCTGTATCGCTCCTATGTTTTCCATCAGCTGGTCAGTGTTGGACGCCCCTAAAAGGACAGAGCTCACCCCCTCGTTCCGTAGGCACCACGCTGCAGGAAACCAGTAAACAGCAATGACACCCCCAACATGGCTATGGACACACACACACACACACTCACAACATCCCTCGAAACACACACCACAAATTCACACCAGTCTGATTTTCTTTTAACACACTAAATGACATTTCCTTTACAAAAACCTGGTAATACATCAAAGCTACTGCAACACTTTCTGTCCAAAACTACAGCTTGCCTCAAACCTTCACACTAAAACCCTCCCAGTGTGGAAGAAACATTCAGATCCTTTACTTAAGTACAAGTAGCACTACCACACCAGAAAATACTCAACATGTACCAAAGTAATATCAGCAAATGTACTTTAAATAGCAAAAGCAGGAGTACTCATTGTGCATCAGTGTTTGTTTACTAGAGCTGCAACTAACAATTATTATCACTATCAATTAATCTGGCGATTAGTTTCTTGATTACTTGTTTAGTCTACAAAATGTATAAATAGTGAAAAATGTCCACCCCAGTTTTGCAGAGGCCAAGGCGACATCTCTAAACAATTTGTTATGTCCAAAACCGAAATATATTTAGTTTACAATGTGCTCACCACTGAGGAGCTGAAACTATGGATTTTTTTTTTTGCTTTGCCATTTTTGCTTTGGAAAAAAATCACCTAAAAGAATAATCAATTACCAGAGCAGTTACAGATTAATGTCCTGTCGATCGACAAATCAATCTTTTTCAGCTCTACTACTTACATATCATCATATATTATTTTAATATTACTTCTGAATTAACATAAAGCCAGTATTTTATTATTGTTGCTCCTAATTTTACTTACCAAATAAGCTGTAAAATGAATGTGGAATAAAAAGTACAATATTTCATAAAATGTAGTTAAGTACAAAAAAATTGGACCTCAAAATAGTCCACAAATTAGCTATACACCACTACTGCACTCTGCTAATCTTATGCAGGAAATGTGCTTTCTTTAGTGATCTCTCTAAAGAAACCAACACAAAAGAGCCATTTCTGCTTGATGTGCTATTATAAATGTGAGTTCTATTATGCAATACAACTGCATGCTCTTGCAATTGAGCAGAATGTACTTGTAAACAGATTATAGCATAAAGGGATGGAGAATTTGCTGTAAAAACAGTGGGATTTATGACTCTACAAAAATCTTCCACCAACATGAGCATATGGCCAAAAAGACAACAGTTGAAGGTCTTCCACTAGACTGAAGAAAAGTAGACCTCCCCTCAGGCCACTGAGATACTCACAACATTCATGAACTCTATTCTCCCACTCACAACTACAGTCTGACCCCTGAATTTACCACTTGCTCCAGCAGCACCAGGCCTCAGCATCAAGCCAAAGGCAGGAAGGAGTCTGTCATTTTTATATAGTTTTCATTCAATACTCTAGTGCCACAACGGAGTGTAGGGGACTACATCGTAGATATAAATCTCTTCTGTTGCCTTCAGGAGCGCTAGAAGGATTTATGGTAATTGGGCGGGATGAGGGTGTCCACTAATGGGCCGTGAAACCTAATCTATGACACTGCATTACCGAGAGGGTGAAAAATCTGCTGTGATCCATGCTGAGGTACGAGACAGAGTCCCAGATTTACTTGCTGAGTCCCTCAAGACTGACGCTTTAACAGCTCTCGCAGGAGTGTGCGTCTTTGGGGTTTGCACATTCTCACTTTCCTGCCCGGCAGTGAATCGATATCGGTCACTCAGTGGATTTATGTCTGGGATGCTATTTTAATGCTGACACTGGAAACTGTTAAATACATGCTAACACCAGGGAAAACCACATACCTGCATATACAAACATACTGTAAACACATTTGCATCCCATATGTTGATATTTACATCATCACTGTCTTAATATATTCAAGGGACTGTGCCAAATGTTTGTTTAGAGGTAATTTTGTTGCTTTTCCTTTTGGATCCTGAGAGACAATGAGAAAGGTTGAAGATGAGTTTATGTCCTTTTAACATACACTATTTATTTTTTATTTTCTTATAATATTCTTATATATTTTTGTTTAATTATTTTCTAATTAAAAACTGCAGTAGATACAACAGACTCTCACACACACACACACACACAGCACAACACAACACACTGACAATCAAACCAGACAGCACCAAAGGTGCTGACCTCAGCCCGTCCGAGGGAGAGGGACGGACAGACAGACAGAAAGAGAGAGAGCGGCAGAGTGTATCTGCGTACCGATGGCGAGTTGGGGCAGAGTGCAGCCCAGCCGCTCCGCGATTGCCTGCAGCTCTTTCAACTTCGCCTGCTGACGCCGGCCCTCCTCACTCAAGATCTTGTCCTTCAACCACTGGTAACCCTGTCAAAAACACAGCACACCTGCTCAAAAACACAGCCCTGCTCACACGGCTGCGCTGCAGCTCCTGTGTCACCAGGGCCTGTTTTTAAACACGTGACTGTCTCCTGCTGTCTACACCTCAGCCAGGGAAACGTATCTCCAGCTAAGCTTACTGAAATACTGAATATTCAGTTCATTATGTCTTAGTTACAAAGTTAAAATAGAAAAATTCTTAAAAGAACTATTACTGTTGTTGAAATTATGTAGTAGCTGTCTAATTTTTATATCTCAATGTTAGAACCAAAGAGTATCAAAAGGTCAGGAATTATACTGTAGCATAATGCTATTACTAGCACACTAGCACCAGAAGGAATAATCACTGAGTTAAAGAGCCAAAATACCACAAACATCCACAGGCAACACTGAACCAAACAGGAAGCAGCACATTCCACACAAGTCGCCAAAGATACTGCACAACACCAAAATGGAGATCTAGGTTCATGAACCAGGAGAGGTCTAATCGACAGTCACTGACACGCAATCCACAGATACACAACATGCCACTCCACCACAGGGACAGATCATTGCATTAATTCAGGTGTTAGCTCCTGTGTAACGCAGAGGTGCAGTGAGTTATTTTTATGTTTAAAGGTCATGATGAGAAATGGCAAACTGCATGTGTTACTACTATTGTTTTAAGTAAAATAATCAAAGTAATTTGACATAATGGGAAGTGTGTTGTTGTTGCTGATTAAACTATGTTAAGGCACACTTCCTGAGTTTATCTGTCACTTTAAAGAGAAATATTCCACTGGGTTTCTGAGTGCTCACTGAACTAAATCATTGAAAGTTTTTCTCCACCTCATTAATGTTTGGTTAAAGTGACTGTTTTGTTCGCTTATGCTTGGAGCAAAACAAGTCTTTCAAAAAATGATTCTAGGTCACATATGAGTCGTCTGGATTAACACACTGAACTGCTTCATGATTCATCTACCAATGTAATTATTTAGCTTCAGTTTAAAAAGTGTTGGTGTACATCAGGGTAAATTAAAAAACAATTTGTTAGTGTGCACGCACGCTGTACTGTCATGGTTCTGTGTGAATGCATTGCTGTGCACATGTATCATGTGGCTCATGTGCGTTAAGATGACACCAGCTGGCAAACAGTGTCGCACAACACTGCTTGTGAAGAGGTACACAGTGCATGGCGTCAACATGGCACTGAAAACACACAGATATATGTGATGTTGCACAGAGTATACAGAACCTGAAAGACACAAACACACAATAAGCAAACAAACAACCAGCAACCAGTAGGGAAAAGATCACAACAGCGACACCAGCACAAATGATCAAAGTGGGATAAAGACAGAAAACAGCCAGTGAGGTTCGTCTACCTTCAGAGAGGCCCGAGAGTAGGGAGGCACCCTGCCGTCGTATTTCCCTGAGATGATCCCACAGGCCAGTGGTGACCATGTCATGGCCCCCACACCTGAGAACACAAACACGTGATCATCAACATCGCTGGAAAACAATAGCTTACTTTCTCAAAGGATTATAATATAAAATTTGGTCTTTAGAAGGAAAGGGATAATAGCAACACCACATTCCTGCTGTTTGAGTTTTAATCCATTTGGTCTGATTCTTCTTTTCAAACTGGATTTTAAGATGGGCCTGTTTTTGTTGACTTGGTAGATTGAGTACAGCAGCTGGCTAAAGAGAATCTGCAATGTCAGAAAGGACTCCTTTTCTGTCGTCTGCCAGTCAAGCTTCAGACTGCCAATTGTTTATGTGACAACTTATGTAAGACTCAAACCTGGATGACGTCAGCTCATGTGCTGTTGCTTTAGATGGACAGTGTCACAGCCACTGAGAATTCACAGCGTTTGTTGAAAACTGCTGTCATTCAAAAAAGATTTCAGGAGCTTATTATGACGATGAACCCTGTGACAAAACATTCACTGATCTTCTCGGGTCAGTTTTTAAGAAATAATGTATTTAAAACACGAAGCGTTGTGAGTGCAGAATTTGTGTCCGGTATTTTGCAGTCACTTAATTCCTCTATCCCTACTGTACTTGAGAGAAGACTTCATCTAA
Source organism: Seriola dumerili (assembly GCF_002260705.1). Lineage (NCBI taxonomy): Eukaryota > Metazoa > Chordata > Actinopteri > Carangiformes > Carangidae > Seriola > Seriola dumerili. The sequence goes on along the minus strand of NW_019174376.1, from coordinate 672,737 downwards.
TAATCCATGCAAAGCCACAAATCCATGACTGCTCACCTATCTTATGGAAGAGCTCAGGTAGCTGCACCTCCACCTTCTCTCTCTGGAACATGTGATACTCAGCCTGCTCACAGATGGGAGGAATCTGGTTGAACTGTCGCGCCACAGAGTACGCTTCCTACAGGGAGACATGGAAGAAACAAGATTAGAGCCACATACAGGACAGTGCAACAACGCAGATCAGCATTAAACAGAAACATCTAAGATAAAGCAAAGGGAGAGTTAATTCCAACCTCTTGAAAGAAGGAAATAATCCTAAAGGTATATTGGCAGTCATCTACAGAGATAAATTAAGTCTCACCATTATCTCCATTGGGCTCCAGCGGGATGTTCCCCAGTACATGGCCATGCCTTGATTTATCACATGGGTCATTGCTCGAACCGTTTCTGCAAGTAAAAATACACAAAAATGTTAAAAACAGCTTTAGTGATGGTGTCAACCTGCTGTGTTTGCAGCATAGTATTATTACAACCATTTTTTTCATTTTCTATATCTCTCTCTATAGAGCAGATAATTTCCTGAGTTCCTATTGGATGTGTATCTGAGTTCTTTATTCTTATAAAAGATGTGCGTTATCATTTGCAATCCAAATGGACAGGGGCCATTCAGCAGAAATGTGGAAAAGCTGATTATGTGAATCAGAATGGAGAGTGATTCATTCTGAGGAGGATGACATCTATCCACAACAAGGCATACGTGAATGACAGTAACGTAAAAATACACTAGAATCTGTCTTTTTTGATCTGCAACGTGCCACAAAAAAGAGGCCAGTGAAGTAAATTGGAGATGACAGGCATGTTTGCACCAGTTCAAATCTTTGCTTATATACAAAACTGGATGACAGCTTCTGTATTTTAAGCACAGTAGGTTAAAAAAAAATGTTTGGTTCTATAACATGAAAAATATTTTAAGGATTTTTTCAATTAATGTGCTGACCAGGCTTGACTGAATGTTACGCAGAGCTCAATCTCATGTTCTTCTCTCAACATCACTTTATTCTATTTAAAGCCTTCAGATCAGGGATTTAAATGTACAACAATATCTAACCCTGTGTGACTGTGAATTAAACCTCACATTATCCAACTGTAATTTCTCTTTTCGTTGGTCGAAGTGACCCACTGTCAGTGACCGCTGACCAAAATATCAAACATGTCAGATAACGATCAGGGTGTCCCCGACAAGATCAGGAGCACAGGAGAGCAATTGTCAGGAGTGTTGTCAGCTCTCAGTAATCCTCCATCCATCCATCTATCCATCTATCCATCTATCCATCTATCCATCCATCCATCCATCCATCCATCCATCCATCCACTCCTCTTGCTGATGTGCTGTTTCTCAAAACTTTCTTGGCTTAACAAACCAGCCCTCCTTTCATCTAGTGGGTGCGTGGCTTAAGAGGGTTTCTCTGTAAACTGAAAGAACAGCAGTTCACCTCCTTTTCACCGTGTATACTGCCCTTTAGCTATAGCCAGAATAAAATGTACCAGATGGTTTAACTGCTGTAGATTTGAAGGCATGGACTCAGAGCTGTCCGTGCAAACTGTGTGCAATCTTTAAAAGGGCAGATGGGAAAAAGAACCGCCTCGACTTTCACATCAAACAACACCTGCTACTTCTGACTAACAAGACATTGAAGTATTGTGAAAGAAAGAGCCTGAGCCGGTGATGCATCAAACTGAAGGCATGAAGATGACCTGTGACCCAACTGTAACCCAAAGAGGAACTCTGACACAGGAGCAGATGGATACAGTGTGACCAGCTGAACCCACACACAGTTAGCCCACTGCCATTTAAAGGTCTCCAGCATCAGTATCTATCTATCCTCATTCTGACTGTGGAGGTGGAGGACAACATGCAGCATTTAAAAATAGATATTTCAGTAACAAGAGGTTTATATATCCCAGCCTTCACTTTGCAGTAGTCATAGAGACAGAGGGGGGGGGTTGTTAGTTGTAATATGACAATACATAGGGAAATAATGGTTAAGTGTGTGAGAGTGTGAGAAAAGTAGAAGAAGCATTACCTTCCATAGGTGTATTAGGGTCCGGTCTGTTCGCAAAAACCACATCCACATAGTCTAACTGCAGTCTTTCTAGAGAGGCCTTTAAACCTAGAAATAAGCACCACAGTAAATAAGTGATAGTGAATCTCTGTTGTGCTACATTATTAAGTTCTTCATAAACACCCAGACTACAGTAAATACTGCCAAATTATTAGTGCATAGGATTCTCAAACAATTTATTTTTACAGGGCCATTGTACCAAAAAGTTTTCTCGGCAACTCCAATAAACCCAAGAGTATGTCAATTATTAAAATGTAGCCTTGTTTCCCTTGAGCCAGAACAACTTATTAGGAAGTATTTTGTTGTTGCTGTGTCAGCATTTAATCCAATAATCTGCAGCGCTGCTACTTACCTTCTATAATGTGTTTTCGGGATAAACCCCTTTCAGTCTCCGCTCTGAAAAAAAAAAAAATAAATAAATAAATAAATAGACCTCGGTTTATGAAAGGTTATTTGAAATATAACACGACCTGCGCCTCCTGGATGATATAATATCACATATCCTTTGTGAAATATGATCTAATAAATGTTTCAGCTTTACTGAAAGTACCTGACAACAGATTAGTTTGGAGGACGCATGATCCCATTACCAGGAACATCAGTCAAGGAGTGGAGAAAAATTATACATTTCTCATTTGGAAGCAACCAGATGAAACTTACTTTCCACCCCAGAAGATCTTTGTTGTTATCACCAGACTTGAACGTCTGAAAGTGGGAAATGAAAACACATCTGTTACAACAACCTGCCAAACGCAGAGAGTTATAGCCAAAAAGCCTCACGTGTTGGGAGTTGGTGATAACTGAGGTCTACACAAACCTTATATTATATGTATTAACAAGATGAAAAGCTCAGACACATCCTCTCAGTGATAATGCATTTCTACCTTACTCCTTCAATGTCACACTCACCCACATCCCACAGTAAGTGTGACTGTGCCAGAACTCGGCCAGCGCCAATGAATGAGTGTTGTGGGCGTATAACCTGACAAAGCTATACAAATGCCAATCCAGGACAGATAAAGTAGATGACAAGGCACTAGAAGTTCATCCATTATTCAGCGTCTTTGAGGAGGGACACAGGAGTGTGGGCATGGCACGGCGGCCCGCATTAATCTTTCATCTGCCTACCTTACCGTTCCAGTTCACAACACGCAGCCTCCCAATATGTGCAAGGAAGGAGATGATACAAGATTAGGGAGGCTGGCTGGGACGGAAATTAAAAAACACCAAACCCAATTTAAAGTGTGCATCATACCTCCACCCTTTCTTCTTTATGATGTTGCCGAGCACCACCTCTGCCCTGCGAAGCAGATGGAGAGAAGGCGTGATTGAATAAAGACAGTCTTAAAATGATAAGAATGTTTATACCCAACTGTCTGAGGGATGATTTTCATGCCCTAAATTTAAAAGAAAAAACAGTCCAACTCTGCACACATAATATTATTAATAATAATAACAGTATAAAGATATATAAGGGAGCTTTCATTGGTAAGTACACCTGTTTAGGACTGGTGAGTGTGAACTAGCTGCCAGGTCAGAGTCAGTAGGGCCTGGGCTCAGATTTGCTTTGGAGTTGGTCATTAGCAGCCACAGGGGTGCTAATGATTGGCATTACCTTCAACATGGGGCTCATTAGGACCAGGCAGAAACCTGTCAGTAGGATGTCTCTCCAGTCCTCCTACTCTGACAAATAATGAGACACCTCCTTGTAACATAGCCTCCCATAAAATGTATTTGTTCAATTCTGAGAGGTAAAACACAGCAATTAATAAGATTTGTTTGGGATTCATTTTGGGTGCATCGATGAATGACGTTAGCTGCTCTAACAGATGCAATTTTCAAATAAATTACATTTTGTTGTCAAAACCGTGCGCAACTACAAGGACCATAATTAATCTCATCTATGACACAGTGCATTAGTGCTCCTGTCAGTCGCAGTGCGGCTGTGTCGACACACGCTGAGTGGTGGCTCCTGGCTGTGGTAATCAGATGGAAGTTTAAACAATCAGCTAAACGAGAAATACTAACAACTTGTACCACTGACAAACTGACATGCCTGTATAAATGTTACTCACTGGGATTTTTATATGAAACACAGTGAGGAAAATTCACATATTTTCTAACCTGGATTTTATTCTCTCTCTCTCTCTCTTATTCTCGCCATTTCTGACAATGCAATTAGCTACATTGGGTAATTCAGGGAGCTAATTTCTGTGTTTCCTTTTGGTCGGACTAAGAGACAATTAGAGACAGTTAATTAATTTTATTGACTTTTTTTTTGTAAAACTGAAGTAGTGCAGCCTGGTTTTGTTCCCTAAATTTCAACTACAGAACCCGAGTCGAAAAAACACTGGAATTATCTTTGAACAGGACACTGATAGCCCTCCCTCCTGACGATACTGAAATGAACTAATAATAGAGTCAGAGTGATAAATTGGCCAGGCCGATATATAATTGGATTTTGAAATTGGAATCCCAAATATCGATATGAGTATCAAAACCTCAGGATTGTTTGACCTATAGCTGATGACAAACAACACAGTAACCTCAATGCACTAAAAAAACCTGTTTGATATTTTATGCAAAGTGCTGTTACTGTTAACCAGTAACCTTTGTTTTGAAAAGTGCAATATAGATAGATTTATAGCATTGTGTGTGTCAGTGCCAACACTTTGTAGGCGCATTGACGTGAGGAAGTATGAAAATTGATTGAACTCAAAAATATAGGAATTCATATGAACTTTTTTAGGATATTAATGGCATTGACACAATGTAAATTTTTCATTTTGTTTGTCTATGTTTTGTTTTGAAGGGTCCTGCTTTAATATTAAACCCCAAATATGTGCTTTTATTATTTATTTCCTTCCTCTTTGTTTGTTACTTATTAAAAAGGTAAATTCAATAAAATATTAATACCCAACCCCACACCAAAAAAAAAAAAAAAAAAAAAAAAAGAAAAAAAAAAAGTGTGTGTGGGTGTTCTTCTCTGTACTGATCTAGCGAGCAGCATGGGTACAGTAGGTGCTGCACTACTACTCGCTGGTCCAGACCTATCCAGCTGGAGCCACTACTTTTTAAACAACGAGCACTCAAGCACTCCCGAGAGCAATAATGTGTGTGTTTGCGTGCATAATAGTATGTCTATGTGTGTGTCTTTAGCAAATACCCACACAATGATCTGTGTGTTGCCCTTCGGAAATGTGAGTAATGTGAGAGCCCAAACATAAGGTACAGTGTGCCCTGAGCAGGTTAACTTTCTTCATCCATTAATTAGGTCTTTATCCCAGTGCCGAGGCGATGTTATGACTTACAGCACAAGCAATGGCGTAAGGCTGCATTATTCATGGATTTCAGATATTTTATTACTTTCAGATTTCTATGTAATTATGCTACCAATTTGTCACTGGTCTCACACAATATACTGTAATTACTATGTATCTAGAGCACAATGTCTGAGCCTGAAAGAAAATGAAGATGGAATTTTTTATTCTGCCAATTACTCGCACTTTTAAATGCTTTGAAGCCATGTGTTTGCTGATAACAGCAGCGGAAGGGGATAAGCAGAATATGTTTATTTGTGCAATTACACATATTTATTCCTATATTGAGAAACAGCAGCTTGTATATTGGGATGGATACGCTAGTTAAATAACACAATCAATATCTAAATATCGCTATATGTTGAATGTTGGTTTTGTGACCATTTCTCTGTTTTGTAGAGCTAAGGCTAAACAAACACGCAACACAAACAGCCAGAAACTGCCAAGTGCTGTGCATGAGCAGGGCGAGGAGAGTGAGCACAGCTTACAAACCTTATTTATCTGTCCACTATCGCAACACAGAATCAACAATACAGCAGCCGACTGTACAGCCACCACTTCACGTTGTCTGAGTCTGACTGATGACGGAATCACAGTTAAGCCAGAACCAAAGACTTCACATGAAAGCTTTCTCTATTCTGATGTGCAAAGTGTGAGATTTGTTCCTCTCCTGTGTGTGTGCATGTGTGTGTGTGTGTGTGTATGTGTGTGTGTAATATAAGCTCCTCGGTGCTGCTTTGTGCTGGAAGCTGTCAGGATTAACACCTGTGCAACACATACTGAGCTATGTGACATGCTGTCACAAACATTTGCACGTGCCAAACAGATTTGTGCTTTCTGCTGAATTGTTGTTTGTTTTATGGTCGCATGATGATTATAGTTGGAGTTGGTAATATTTCTGTGTTAAAGATCAACTTTGCGCTCATTTTTTTTCTTAACCCCATCCTTGAGCAAGGACGAAGTGATTGTTGAAAGCTCCTCAGAAAAATAGAATATGTAGTGATGACGTTAGGCAGACGACAGCTGCTGAGGCATTAGATGATAAAAGTGAAGAAAACCACCAGAGACCTACTGCATGTTTCTTGTCTTTTTGTTTTCTTTTGATATTCTTTTGAGAGACACCAGCACACTGACACATCTCCCCAAACATAATGGCAAAACTAGAATATTCTTGGGAGGATTAAAAAAGGACTTGGTGCTGTTAATCAGAGATACTGTTTGCAAAGGATAATCCCTTAGATTATTTCAAAGCACCCAAGTTACTACAAAGCCAGATTAATCCACACTGGAATTTAAACCATCATTACATACAGCGATAAGGCATCACAGGGCTGCTCTCTGAGGTTAAAAATATCATCACTAGCTGTCCTGTAAATTTAGACCCAGACTGTGAATATCTGAACCCTCATAACTGTAACTGCAACAATGACAAGGTGTGACAAAAAGGACAGCCCTAATTTCAGGTCTACATTCAAGGAGAGACAGATTAATCTTTTGTGCCCATTAATAGTTCATTGGAACTACTTTTTACCAACAGAACAGAGCCAATAAAAAGTATTGACAGTAGCCAAGTTGGGAATTAATGTGTGTTTCCATTAGGGCTGTCAACAAAAATTATAAGTTTGTTTATATAATCGAATTGTAAGGGAAAATTCCTTACAATTCCGATACTAGTATTGGAAATGTCTCTAATACTGCCTAAAATACTGGATCAGAAATCAGTGAGTATGCGAGTCTATGCACTGATCCCACACCATGTAACATATTGATAAACTTTCACACCCAGATAAAACGGCAGATGAAACAGTAGCCTACACAGCAAGTTGCGCTGTGCCACCACTGGCAACTACTTTTAAAGAGCAGCAAAGAAAAATGTATTTCTGGTAGATAGCTGATAGCCATCGGCTGATCTCAGTAAAAGGTGGACCATGGTCCGGGTCCAGACCCAGATGCTGTCCTATCCAGGCCAGGACCTAAAACCTATAAATTTAACATTTTCAGTATTTCTGTTTTAACCAGTGCAGTTTTTCTAGTCCGTAGGGCACTGGTCATGTGATGCTACTCAGCCAATCATTACAACTCAAATCACTGTGTGAGATACACTCATGGTGAGTCAAGACCAGACATAGTCATAGAAATAAATTGTAGATTCTCAGCATATGACAGTTTGCAGTAGTAGGCTACAACAGTTTTAAATTCTTTTTCCATATGTTGTGAAGTAGTAAAAGATCCAAAATGAACAGTGTAAACGGACTACTTGATTACTGGATTATTTAAACAGCATTTGTTAAGGAGTGATTCTGGCACAAGCTTTTTGATCACTATAAGCAGCTGCACTGAATGCACTACATGATGGACAGGAGTCATTCTGTAGTAACACATTGCTAATGATTTCTCAAAAAGAATTTCATTCACCTCCATTGTGTATTGCGTTGACCTCTGCACATTTAACTGAAGCTATCTGCATGGCCACATGCCAACAAAATAAATAAACTAATATATTTTTTGATATATGGGTGAAGTGTGCACCTGACATAAACACCCAAGCATGGCAACCAGTCTATAATCTCTACCTGGTGACTTTATCATCAATCATATCAGCAGCTTCATTATATTTGGTGTTTCTGCTGACTGATGAGAGACCTGTGGCACAGGATATACTCACTTCCCAGCAGCATAGACCTCTGCTGTGTCAAACAGATTGATGCCATTTTCATAAGCCAGAGTCATCAGCTGCTCTGCCATCTGTTGAGAGAACAGGGGAGAAGGAAGAGGGAGGGGAAACTATGGGGTGAGTGATCACTGATGCGAGGTGTTAGGGCTATTCAATAATTAAAATTTCCTTCACAAGATTAAAGACGGATGCTATGGCTTTGCCTTCTTTTAACATATGTTTATTTTGTGTTGGCTCTATCTTGCAATATGTTGTCACTAAATGTAAAAATAGGCTTCTTGAGCAATCCAGGATATGCCAGATCATATGGAGGGTTTCTATTCCCAACTCCTGACTGATGGAAGATCACAAAATCCATCTGCTCTCACCTCATCCGTTATCTGTCCACCGAATGTCACCCATGTTCCTAAAGAGGATGACAGGGAGGTGCACGTCAGTGTAATACAGAAACACACACATGCACAGAGATAAGCAAGTAAACAGTGATACTTTATGTACAGCACAAGTGATACTGCACATACTGTACAAGAAACAAGATCTAGCTATTTTATAACTTCTTCTTTATAATTCCTTATAACTTCTTGCCACTAAACTTTTCCCCACACCCTTTTTCTCCCTATCTGAAGTTAAAGCACCATGGGGTTATCAGTTCGCCTCACAAATCTGCTATGCAAAGTCTTTGGGGTGAAGAAAACTTCTCAGTGTGCCCAATAATCTAAGAGGCTCTTACCTAATCCAAGGCAGGACACCCGCAGGCCCGACTTTCCAAGGTTTCTGTCAAAACAGAGAAAATTACATTAACATTAATGCAGCACTAAGGTGGCAGTGGTTTGTGATATTTTGCACAGTGGCGGCGGGTATGACCATTAGAGAAGGACTTAAACCCCTCACTTTGATTGATAAATATATAAAATAAACAACCCTATCAAACTTTTGTAATGGAAGAAAAGTCTGTTCTTAAGATTCTTACTGAAGTGGAAGCTTACAGGCGTGGAAGATGAGAAGAACAGCGCTTTGTGTGGATTTGAAGCCAGCCTGTAACTGCCTCTACTGCAGCACTGACACACGTCGAGCAGATGGGTAAGGAAGGACAGTTACACGTGTGCTGACAATGAGAGTGTGTGTGCATATGTGCAGTATGTGTGTGCAGAGAAATGTCAGGAGAAAGTAGGAGACAGGAAATGGGACTTAAACAGGCCCACCATGACATCCACTGAAATTTCTCACAGCACACCAGGATCCCTCAGCCGCCATCTGAGTAAAATCCCCTACAGCTACACGGAAGCTTCACTACTCACAACAACTTGCTCCTAAAGCTGGCATCTCTGAGCCTATCAGAGTCCAGACAGACCCCTCTGCTGACAATCACAGCTTTGGTTAGGTCTTTGATCCTTTTGTACAAGCTATTAAAGGTTTCTGACACGTCTATGGCTCCTGGTTAAAAGGCAACATCAGAACAGATTTGTTATAATCACTGAAATGACTCATCTTTTCTTTAATTTTCAGTGTATCTTCAGATCAATGAAAACCTCCAGACCATAATAGTTCTATTTCTTCAGGTATCTCTGATCTCAGAAATGATTAGACAGAGAATGAAGCGTGCTACGTCTGGTCACCCTCCTTCAGGAGATGTGCTGGCAGTGTAAAAAGATAAAAGAAATGTGGCATCAGAGATGATGTAACATGAGCAGGAGTCAAAGTGAGCGTGTGGGAGGATATCTAATATATTTTTATAAGACTGCCTGTATAGAAATACAGTGGAAATGAAAAGGAATATAGAGGAAGACAGGGTATAGGTGTGTTGCTTGTGTGTGTGTGTGTGTGTGGGTGTGTGTGTGTGTGTGTGTGGGTGTGTGTGTGTGTGTGTGTGTGTGTGCAGATGCATGTTACATGACTGTTCTTGTGACTGCATGTATAAGTGGTACTCTATGTGTTTGTATGTATATGTGTGTGTGTGTGTGCGGGGGTGTTTTGTGAAGCCATGATAAGACTGCTGAATTGCTGGAATGACTAACAAAACACTTCTTTCAATGTGATCTGAACACCAAGTCCAAAAACACTGACTAAACTGTTTAAAATATATATGGAAATCTCAACAGAATCATATCCCCTCTAAGTAGGCTAAGCAGCATACATTTGTGTTGTAGTGGGAAAAAAAAATCTCATCAAATGCTTTAAGTTTCTTTTTGATGTCTCTCCATATAGTTAAAAGAGTTAATCCAGTTAAATGTTCAATAAATCGTCAAACATCATTAGTTACGCTCTTTCTCCACTGAACCACCATGGATGCTCGGAGTGTCTCTCCATTCATTTAGATTGTGTGACAGCATATCACAGCAGAAATCAACCCAGTTTGGAGCCATCTGAAGTTTCATCAGATTGAGTGATATTGGGAAATAATGAAATCATATCCACTTTGTATATTTTGAAAGTAAAGCATTTGTGTCCAACTTATTCTCTACAAAGAGCCTCATTAAAAAGATCTGATATGGTCAGTGAGGTCTATAATCGTGTTACAGTTTGAATCCAAGAGCCTGATGACGTCATGTATAGGAACCTACTGACTTATAAGCAAACACAGTGTCCCTCACAGTCATGAGGGAGAAGAGAGAATGATAAGAGAATCTAATGGGACTACGTGCCCTTGTGTTGCACCGCGGGGATAAGGTTAGCACAAGTCCCCTCTGGCAAACCACTGGAGCTGATCTACAATTAACAGCCCCTTAATTGCATGAGTAAAATACCCCCCAGGGGGCAGCTGCTCGGCATCATAAACAGAGATAACGAAACCAAAAGCAGATTACTGACCAAAATTGTTATTGGAATTAGTTTGTGTGTTTTTAATGGTGGACTTGTCAAATGGCAGTGCCAAATATTTTCTTCACCCACTCACAAATTCTGCTTGACTGCATTGTCTTTTAAATGAGCTGCAAACACTGTAGGGTTCATCTCTAAATCACAGTTGAGCTACTGTACATTCAGCTTAGAGTGTGTTTCAAGCCTTTCTCTGTTCCAGATTTAAATACCTAATGTGATTAAACAAATTCATTTTGCTAAATGTGTTAATACACGGTGCACAAGCATGCCGTGCATGACTGACATGCATAGTTAACCTGTCTAATTAGATAAACTAAGAGCAACTGTAAAAACAAAAAAAAAACAAAAAAAAAAAAACAAGCCTCTAGAGTGGTACCATTTTCATCAGCATGTGTAATCACAAAGCGAAGCTTACTGTGTGAGTGTTGCATAAGAATGTTTTAACGATGAAGACTGCACATCTAGTACCAGTGTATTTAAGCACTTCCCCAAACCTAAAAATAAGTAACAAGGGTATCAGAATACACAGCTCTGCCCTTGCCATTGTTCTCATTGTAAGGATGTCTCTTTGTCAGCACATTGTTGTATTCAATATTTTACTAGACTGGCCTTGAATACTGCATTGTGTGTTGCTTCAATGACCCTCTGCCAGGCCCTGTAAGTACACAGGGGTCAGATTCCCGCTGAGCCTCAGCAGACATGAACCACAACAGTAAAGTCATCTCTCTCACACCCTCCTCAATAATAAAGGAGACAGGTACAGTACAGGACTGCAACACCACTGCAGCAGCGGGGACAAGGCCAGATGGGATCCAGTGAACAGGACACATAGTGACCATAGTACTTGTCCAGTATGCTTGTTTGCGTTGAAATACTAGGTAACCTTTCACTGTGGTTTCTGTCCACATCACCCTTCTGATCCAATCAGCACAAAGCCTAAGGGGACAGGGTGAGGCATTTCATTTTGGTTTGTGGGTTTATTTGATTAGAGGTGGCTTGGATATCTGTTTGGGGCTTGTTTACACACAGATTGGATTACACTTTATTTCTTGACAAAATGAATTCTGAATGTCCAATCATTCAGCGGTGCTGCTAACTGTGGAAGATAGTGGAGCTGTAATATGTTTTCTTTCTATCAAGGTCTGCATAACAAAGGGAATACCAGAGGTCACCTAAGAGTCTATTTCAGTCATCTATTAGTGATCAATGGATTACTGATTATTGAATTATTGTCTCTCAAGGAAAGAAAAAGATACGTAATAATGGGCATTAACACAATCATAGAAGGTATGCAAAGATAAAAATGAATATGTTGACGGTACATAACATTAACTTAAACAGTCCTCAGCTACTGCTATGCCTATTGGTAGCTGAGTCATTGTATTCTCTGTTAATGCTATTTAAGCACTGCTAACTGCATGAATCATGTTGTTAGAATGGCAAAATAATGGGAAATAATATTCTGAACAGCGAAATACAATTTAATAATCACACAAAAACAACCAAACATACAAGGACAGAAAGGACAAGTAGATAGCAAGCATTAATAGATACCCATCTTTGACACATGGCACCACTAGCCCACACTGCACACTGGGGAACTGAAGTATCTACACTGAATAACCAACATAAAACCAGCTGGTTACCCTTGGGATTGACAAATGTCAAAAACAAACTGTGTATTTAGTTCCTGTAAACACTCTGATGTATGAACTAAGCTTTGAGATAAGGTGAGAGCTGCTTAAAAGTATTTTGACACAATATCTAACCCGTAACTTCCCAATAACAAATCAAGAATAAATGTAACTGTACGTCTTCAATTTCCTATGAATGACACCCTCCTCTCCTGGGTCAATCAATTGCCCCCTAATTACCTCTAAACAAATACTGTGGTGACCCATTTAGACCAATCAATACAATTTTAACTAGAATTACCGCCTCATCGTTGCATGCCTCTGCCAACCAGTCAGTTTGTCGTTTACATCCATGTCTGTCAGAGACTCCTAAAATTTAGGTAGTGAAGACTTTGAAGGAACTCAGTAAAAGGTATGTTTTGTGATTGGATTTGTAATTAGAGAATGAATTCTTGATTTATGGTGAAAAATGTGTTTTGTGAGGTCACAGTGACCTTCACCTTTGACCACCAAATTCCTATCGGCCCATCCTTGAGTCCAGATGAACATCTGAAGAAATCCCCCGAAGGAATTCCTGAGATATCGCATTCAGGAGAATGGGACAGACGGAGGGACAGCTCATGTATCTAGAGTATGATGGCAAGTCCTGATATGAATGGATTTTTATCCATTATTATGCCTCATGTCTTCTAAATCTAATTCACGATAAACTTGGTCTCTTGTCTCATAATATGTATCCAAGATCACACCCTATGTCTCAGCAAAAACCACAGTTTTCAACAGATTCCCAGGATGTGAGTTAGTGATGCGTTCAGTCTACTGCTGCACCATTTAAGTCATCATTTATACAGGGCATCACCTAAATGCTGATCATGTCAAATCAGCTTTAACTGTATGTTTTAAAACTATGGTTGAGGATTTAGATGACTTGGTCCTAAGCAGTTCTTCAATTCTCTAATTATCATTTCAACAACAGAAAATTCATAAACTGGTTTAGTATAAGCACATACAGTGAAGGACTAGAGGCATGGAGTGGGAGGACTGAGTGGGAGAAAGGGCTTAAAGTCACGGTAAAGTCAGCGGACAGGACAGGGTGATGAATGAGCAAACAAGGTCACAGAGCTGTAAAGAGAAACGTGTTGAGAGATATGTTCACTGAGCTGAACTATTAATACTGCCTCACCCGTGGCTTCAACTTGGGAAAAACGCACACGCCGAATTCCACTAACTCGTGTTGGCTGAAGGTGGTTTCCTCCTCCATTCAAGTTTATGTAACATCCATTTCACTAAAAGGAGTGGAGGGAGGGAGGGATGGAGCGACAGAGCAGAATTTAAGACACTGGATTAAAATTGTCCTGACTAGGCAATAAGAAAAAAGGAACAGGGTGAACCACTTTGTCCTGAAAAGCTGCTTACACACACACATTAACAGCGATTAAAGGAACATTTCACCCCAGACTAAAATTTCATTATTATCTGCTTCTCTGTATCATTTGAAACTGTACAGGTATATAGCATATGATCCCTATTTATCTAATAGCCTCCTATTTACCTTAGTATTCACCTCATTGGTTGAAACATGAATGGTTGTGCTCTTTGTTGTGCACATCCTCCAGCGTTCCATCATGAGCCTCTATTCACTTGCTGCCAGCCGGACGACCTTTTTTCAGTAGATCAAAACAAAAAGACTCGATTCTTGTTTTAAATAAAGCACGAGCTGGAATTGCGGGGGCTGAGTTGAAACCGGAGGTGAATGGATATAGACTTTTTTTTGGGAGTTCAAGTGTTGCTTTAAAGGACGACTTTTACATTTTGGTAAATACACTAATTTGCTGTCATGCAGACAGCCAGATGAGAGGGTCGATAAAGAGGTATGAAGTGAGAGCCAGGAACTGATTTGCTTACCTCAACATAATGACTGCAAGAGAGGGAAAAACAGCCAGCCTAGTTATGTCCAAACTAGACAAGAAATAAGTACGAGTACCTCAAAAGCTCACTAATTAATACATTATATCCTGTTCATCTAATCCATACACAAACAAAAATATAAAAAAGGAAAGTCTCTGTAGCTGCTGGAGCTATTGTTATACTTAACACACATATATGAGAGTGGCACCAATCTCATCATCTATTTTTTCCCAAGAAAGTAAATAAATATTTACCAAAATGTTGAACTGCTCACACAGCAACACATGACTACACCCTTACAGAGGATCCACTAAATTGTAATTGTCAGAGCTTGGGGTATGCAAGTCTTCATACAAATCAGGCAGTTATTTTTTGAGTGTCAGCCATGATTTTCTGTTAGTGTGGTAAGGTTAAAATGACAGAAATAAGTATGTTCTCACAGGCAACACAAAAGGCTGGTTTGTGTCCAAAAAGAAGCACCACGCATAGCTTAAGACTGTTACAGTGAGCTCAGACTAACTGCAATATATGGAAAATATGGACTTAACTGGTCAAAAATGCCATGTGATTCATTTCAAGCTACATATTTCAGCCCCACAGTTTTCTTCACGTCTGGAGGATGTTTTTTTCTGTACATTCTGTACCTTTTTCTGTACAAAAATCAATTTCCTCTCATGGAGACTTTTAAATGAACACATGCTCAGTTATACACTGTATACTGGTGTTAGCTTGCAGCATCGTATCTGACAGCAGCTTGAGAACACAATGTCAAATGTGATTTCATTTTGTGTATAGAAACAACTTCATACATACAGCAGCCAGAAACATAGAGTTATTGGCATTGATGGCAAAATGGCAGTTTTGATTTACACATAAACAGATTGTTGGCTCAGAGGGATTTCCTTAGGCAGAATTTGTTTTTCTTCTAACTCAGGCGTTTTCAGAGGCTCTTGTCTGGGGATAAATCTGCCAGTGCCCTAAGCAACGGAAAATCTTCTGCTATATGTTGGAGAGGAGCGATGGGGAGACTTACTAACACCTGTGGGGGATTCCAAGTCTCTGCAATCGTTTTTTGTTTTTTTTTTTTTTTAACTGTATGCCTTTTGACTCTAACATCCTGACACCTTTTTAAACTGAGTACTGTAGCCTAAGGAAACTGATTGTATTTCATGATCCTAAATTTGATGGAAAAATTGACATACATGTCTCTAAAAGTACAAACTATCTGAACTTAATGCATTGGAAGAAGGTTGCAAACAGAATTACAAATAGAACTGCAACAATTAGTTAATTAATCAACCTAGAAAATTAATCTGCAACAATTTTGAAAATAAAATAATTTGCTGAAATTCTGAGGTTCCAGCTTCTTGGACTTGAATATTCTCTTGTTTTCTTAGTCTTCTGTGATTATAAACTGAATATCTCAAAAATAACACATTCATTTTTCACTATTTTCTGGAATTTTATAGACCCTTATAACAAATAAGCAAAACACGGTTAAATCAAGGCTCAAACTGTACTAACAAGTCTTTAAGAGGATATCTTGCTGATAAAAAAGAGCTTGCATTGGACACTGTAAAAAAGAAAAGAAAATTGGTCCATCTGCCTAATTTAAAAAAAATGAAGTTAAATATTCAAAATACACATGACTAAGCATGATCCTGTGGGGTAGATGGGATTTTTGCCTGCTGGCCTGTGCTCTAGTACTTTCTGAAGTAAGTTAAAGCCTCACTTCTATTTGTTTTACATCACTGACTTAGACATTACGTAACATTCAGTCCAAATGCTTCTCATGCAGAAAGAAAATCTAAATCTAAATTTCACTGGCGAAACAAGTCTGTTGATTCAGTGCTCATTTATAAATCCAAACACCTCTCCTTGCTGTGTGAAGAATAACAGTCTAGTGTGGCTGTTCTCAATAATCTTGTCGAGCATTCATGCACACAAACCTTGGAATAAATCTGTATTTTAGCAATGCTACACTAAGCCCAACAATCATGTGTAACCCCTAAGGAAAACAAAATGCAACGTAAACGAAAGTCACAATGAAATTCCTGCACACATACAGTATGAAACTGACTGACTACGACAAAGGACTCGGCTCTTCTTGGCAGTGTACGGTAGAATTAATAAATCTAGGCCATTTCTAGAGCGTTTAAGAAAATAACATGCAGAGTGAAATGAGTGGTGCTAAGACACACGCACGCACACAAACACACACGAACAGGCCTCTAATTAAACTCTATCAGTGAGGCAAAGAAAGAACAGCTGTCTTCATTTTCTCCTTCAACATAACACAAGTGTCTCTCTCACATGCAGACACGCTTATAGACACATAGGCAGAATGATACACAACAAACCCCCCCCCTCCCTCCCCATCTGACTCGCTTTCTTATACACCAACACAGACAAAACCTTAGTGCATACAGTGAAACACAAGCCTCCATCAATAAATGAACCATCCCACTGTTTGGCAATTTCTCTCCACATGCCCAGAGCAAACAGATGGCGAATGTTCTGTGCACATTTAAGATGGTACCTAAAGTGGCTACTGTGGCCTGAAATCTGTGCTGTGGATGAGTGTTAGTTAGTATTTACATCAGAGTGGCCAAAATGTACTGCTGTACGTGTGTTCTGTTCAACTACCGTGGTCTATTTATGATTCATATTTCAAGGGGGAGTGCAGGCTGTGGAAAGCTGGCTCCCTGATGAAGAGAGCCCTCAGAACGCAGGAGAACGTCCCAGCATGCACCCACACTCACGACGCCCCAAATCTCACACCCACGGCTTTTGTCACCCAAGACTGGGCGATGCACGCTTTTGCGTCTGTGTAAGAGAATATCGATGCTCAGTTTCATCTTTCTTAAACATTCCCTAGCAAGGAAACACATATTCCCATAGTTCAGCATCACCAATTCACTGTTCATTCTGCAATCACAGCTAATAACAACAGGCAAACACTAAACTTGCATACTGATAATTATGTGTAAATGTTGCACGTTTCATTTGTACATCTTTGACACTCTCCTCACATTTCTCTCTTTGTTATTTCTGCCATCTGTTACACCAACTAACTTCAAGGTGCACTAAACAAAGACAACTCAGGGGGATGGGCTTCTTTTTTTTTTTTGAGTAGCGTCTTATCTCAGTCATTGATAATGATACATCGCAACCTCACACAACACTGTGGTGGGATTTAAATGCCATCCTCTTACACAACACTGCCAGTAGCAATATACTGGGGCTGTGACTCACTGTCAACTTTACAACCAAAAGTGGACCTCCAGAGATGTGAGGAATCCTACTGACAGTCTGGGCTAAGGCGAGTTACTTGTAGATTTACACTGGGGGAGGAGGTGAGTCAGCTCTGATTTACACGTTCACTGCAGTAAATGATACTGAGTGCAAAACAGCAGAATTTTTTTGTAGCTGATAATGAAGTATGGCAAAGAACAATAGCTTGCTTTGACCAAAAAAAAAAAAAAAGATAATAATAATAATAATAATAATAATAACAAAAAAACTCCTACAAATGTTATCCACGGTAGTTTATGGTGAGCTCTTAAATATCATCTGCGTAAAGCACAGAAATGGTAGTGCAACTGAAAAGTAGTATGTATTCAAACTAATTCAACCCGGCATTAGTTTGCAGCAGTTTATTTGCTACGCTGAAGCAAAGTAAATGTGAATCATTCCCTAAAGACCCTCCCTGGGTTTAGTTGATTGAGAGAGGAGCAGATACCGGACTGTGAAAGGGAAGGGGTCTTATGGGATTGACTCTCCACCTGCACAGTCTCCCCAATCTCACAGATATTCTTCCGCTCCCTCAGCAAGACTACTTTACATAATCATAAGCCATTTTGTGTGCATCATTAATTCAGTCCTGACTGAAGCCATTTAATCATTCCTTAGAGGAGGTGCGGGCTCTCACAGCTGAGCTTGATGATTTTAACCAGTCATGCCACGCAGACCCAGTGTCACATTACAGAACGGCTCAGTCTGCGGCGAGGCTGCCCACTAAAGCTGCCGCAATCCCTCTGCACCTTGAAAAGACAGTCACTTTGATGGTTTCCTTGGCCTTGTGGGTGAGGTCACTTTGAACCTAACATGCATCCTTGCTCACAGATGTAGACTGACAGTCTTGATTCAATATCAAGGCTGCCATTCAAGGAAAACAGAGAGGACTGAATGCAAATGAGGCTGATCTGAATTTCACACTGCCATTCTGCAGTGTGGATAATCGTGGAAAGTTTTGTTGAGTGGATAAGGCAGCTTTAACTGTATTCTTTCGGGGCACAGTTATAAAACCACTAACTTCGTCAGTTGTCAAAAGGGCAAAATGAAAATTTCAAACTGAATGTAACAGAGAAAAAAGAAATCTTGCGCTCAAGGATTAGAAGAGAATTACGTGGCAATGTTAAAGGGCTTGCAAGATTCAACTCAAAGAGACACATTTGAAACACAGTGACAGGAACACATACCACTCCAGCCTACTGTACTTCCTCTTGGGCATAGTGCATACACCAGCATTAACCTCAGCACTCTCCCTTTTTGCCTTTCACTCCTCCTTCCTTCCCTTTCATTCCTTTTCTTAAAAACCACAAACACTATGTTGTACCCTCAGTGCATCAATCTCTGAGCCTCGTGCTGCATTAAGAGCTGGAATACCTTCAGTTTGCATCAGATACAAGCCTGGTTCACAAACACAGAGCCCGTTATGTACTTTGGACCACACAGCAGAAGTGAAGAGCACAAACAGCCGCTGGCCCCCGAGCTGAAAATGATTTTACTCATTCAATATCATTAGCCTCAATAATGACAGTGTGCCAACATGGCAAGCCTGCCGCTAGCAAATCAGATGCAGGGGATTGTTGTGTGCTTTCAGACAAGAGCACAGAGGAAGGGTAATGTGTTTCCTCAGATTGACCCCAGTGTTGATTTCTCAGTCAACAATCAAATGCCATTAATTTGCACAATGGAAAAAAAGAATTCTTCCTTAAAAGGCACAATGTCACCCTGCACTTTTTATTCTTTAGGTTTGGGGCTTTAAAAAATAAACGGTTGATTTCAAAATTTACAGTTAAAATCAAATCATTTACCACTTGCGTGACAACCCTTAAAGATCATAGTACAAACACCCAATGAAATATTTTGTCCCTATTATAATTTTTAAGAGTAAAGTTAAACAGTTTAAGAACAGCTTATATAAGCTTTTGTTTAAGCCTCTATATTGTGATATTTCGGATGTGGTTTTGATACCGCTGCAGAAACAAATACATGTGTGTGTGTTCAATTGTATTCATTTTATATCACAATGACTGGCAACACCTTTAGCAAAAAGACAGTATACCTTGGTGACACTGCTACTCAAACCAAGGTGAGAAACATCGATGAATGTTACAATATTAATCGATATTTTTATATGACACACAAGATTAAGTTGCTGGTCAGAATATTAATAATATGAATGACAACGCACTCTAAACATTTATATAGTAATGGTTGCAGCTGTGCCAGAATCTACTACATGAATTTTGGTGATAGCTTGTCCTGTTCAATTAAAATTCATGCCAAACAAATAGTCTTTAGTGAGAAGTTGAGTTGACAGGTGGGAAATACACACACTGTAGGTTATTATTGCAAAATAACTCTAAACCTGACAGGTTGAATAAAGTCACAGATTCAAGCAGATACATCGCATTAATGGCCAGCTTGTCGCAGATCATAATGTCACTACCTTACCACGTTGGAAAATAATGTGCATTCATTTCCTCGCTGACACTGACTTCACAATTTGTTGTCCTCCAATTCTGTTCAATTTGCCATCCACTCTCCCCCTAGGCTCAGCACCTCAATATGTTTTAAAGATATTCCACTTCATAATCTTCTTCTGCTCCTTTTCCAGCCGTTGTATAAAAGCCTGAATAATTTGAATAATTCACCACACGATTAGAGACACGGCATTTGCATTTTGTTACAAATGCTTTTCTGCACGTGAACCTCTGCTTAAATGTTAAATATGGCGTATGGTAGATAAAACACGGTCATTACTTTTCATGTCCCTTAGGGTTTCTACACACAAACAAGCAATATAATTTCCCTTAAATAAAATGCAAAACTGAAGAGGTGGGATACAAATTCAACACAGCATCACATCAACATACAATGTTGTGGGCAAAAACTATCATTATGCAAAGTGTCTGTTCGTTTTTCTGTGCATTTAGAGAGGCTATTCAATACGACAAAATTATTAATAGTGACAACTGACTTATGTAGCTTTTCATTCAATGACTGGAAATGCAGCTAATCTGAATTTTTCTGCTATACGTTCATAAAAAGAACCGCAGTGATAATTATCAGTATAAACCCACACTGTAAAGAAAATCAAGACTAAGACCAGTGAAAGGTAAACAAACAAATGAGGTTTTATGAGAACAATATTCTCTCACTCAGAAGACTAATCTGGGAAAATACTAATTAGTTCCCCCTTTAAATCTGAACAAATGCGGCTCACTGTACTTTGTATAGCTTATGCATTTCATTCCTGCACACAACAGATTAGACATCGACTGCCACTAACTAAATGTCAACCACTTAAATACAAAGATCAGATGAAATTACAAACTGCAAAGCTCTACTTCCAAGATCTAGCCGTTTTTTGAGATCCCACTTGATAAACAAATTCAAGTTTGGGGAGGTGTATCAATTAGTTACTGTCATGATGAAGCATTTCTCTCAACAGTCATCAATCTCAAACTGGTGGGGTTTGAAACTTTTGACAGGAAGGCATAAGGAAGATAAACTGACTTAGACTAACTATTGTATGTCAAAGTAGAAAAACAGGCCATCCTCTCTGTGATTTATTGTACCATGAGCCAAAGCATTTGATGGTCATCTGTTAACATATATTATAACAGAAGGAGGCAAACCCTCTGCTTTAAGATTCCTTTAAATTTGTAATATCAGACCGAAAGTTTTAGGGCCAAATATATAACTACCAGTTAACAGTTTTTACATGCCCTACCTATATTTCATGCCAGTCTTCATGCTTTGCTCGCTGGAGGAAGGCACACTCTGAACAGAGAGTTGTCCAAGACTGCGAGCCACCATTGCCACTGCTCTGAACTTGCTGCGGGTGCCTGTGTTGGGGCTATTGGCGTTCTGTCGGTTTAGCCGGTCCTCCGTATTGCGGCTCACCCCTCCGCGATGGTCCGTGCACACTAATGACACCTGCATCCTGTCCCAACGGCAGATAGTCCCAAAGGTGGAAAGTCTGAGGATCCACTGAAGAGAGTGAGACTGTTCAGTCTGTAGGACGCAATTACTCCGAATCTAGCCTCAAAAACTGTATCTCTGGTAGAAATCACTGTCTCTAAAGTCTCTAAAGTGACGGACCAACTCACAATGTTCAATAAAAAAACAGAAGGATAGTATTTAAACACAGGAGGACCGCTGATCAGGTGAAAACAAAATCCTCTCTCAGGAAGTCCAAATCCAAGCACAACATTAGAGCATTTCTGCCTCAGCTAGTGTGACAAACAAATCTGCAATCACTGCAGACTTCAGATACATAAAACGCAGTTCCAGTACAATGCAGAAAATGAAGAAAGAATCAAAATCTTCTACAAACCAGAGTCCAAAAAAAGCAGGGCTTGTACGGATTTCCCTCTGCAAGTTTTTCCTTGATTCATCTGGGTGTTCTCCTCTCGCTTTATCTATTAATCAGAGGCTCATCAGAGGCTGACAAGCAGATTTAGAGTCTTGCAATTTCCTTTTAATGCTGAGCTCAGTGCCAGAGATAACACCTCTTGCTTCCAAGCTTTAAGAGTGGAAATGCATAAGATCCACACGAAGAGATGGAGAGAATAAAACACGGCAGACAGTTGCAGGAGGTTTTCATCTCCCTCTCTGAGCCCACCTTGACAGTTGCGCTGCTGCTGAATATTCTACTGAATACTACTGCATGTTAGCAAAAGGGCAACCTCATATTCACGTCCCAGCTCTGACCGTTGCCTGTATTAAACTTACATCTGTATGCCTTGTGCTCAGCATAAAGCAGCACGGTGCACACAGGCAAGAGATGGGAGGAGAGAGAGAGAGAGAGAGAGAGAGAGAGAGAGAGAGAGAGAGAGGAAGAGAGGGAGGGAATGTGGTGGGAGGGATATGAAGAGAAGCTATGAGGAGGAATATTCAGAGAGCTACAGCAGCGTGAGAGAGCAAGGCATTGAAATGTGTTGTGTTTAAAGCAGCTCTCTTAAGAAAAAAAGTAGTGCATTTTTTTGTGCTCCTCTTTGTCCGTCTGTTACCCTGCAGTGCGGTTTAATATAGTTTATTCTGTCAAGAGAAAAGGGGGAAGCTGAATGCTCACTGGTCAGGACTTTGCAATAGCCTATGGCCCCAGAGAAGGGGACTCTCACGTGGGTCTGTTCAACTGCCCATGAAATATTCATTATGTAACTTTATCTGTGACAATATATGTCAAAGGCAGACACACAGACATATCTGAGATGCTGTCTTTTTGTTAATATGCCCTTGTTTTTAAAATAAATTATTGAAAGTGATGAAAAGAAATAATTTAATCTTGCATATTGTCAAGTCTTTTTGATCAAGAAAGAAATTTTAATGATGCCCGACTAGCTAACTACAGAATAATTTCTGTTATTATTGGCTGTTAGAAACTGGTATGATGAACAATAAAAGCATTCTTAGGTGAACAGAGGAGGCGCAGGTACAAGTGAACAGTAAAAATATGATAATGGTTGGAGGCTGAAAGTAAACACCACAGTAATTGGACTCAACGCAACGGTGGCTACAGATTGAAGAGACAGTAGATGAGACACCCGCTCGCAGTAATATAATACTGAAGCTTATCTGAGTGGACCAGCTCGTGTGCCAAGGAGATAATTAAAAGAGATGCCATCAGAAGCAGTCATGTATAGTAAAGTAGTCGAAGAAGCAACCTCTATCAAAGGAATCCAGCAAACAGGCTGTTGCTAACTGACAGCCCTATTCTTGGAGCTATGACCTTTTGGTCCCTGGACTTAAATAGAACCCTGAGGGGAAAGGTGGTTTAATTCAACTGAAATCTGATTTAAATTTCACAATGTGTGCAGAGAGCAAACAAGCCAAGCTCAAAAGGGCCTTTCAACTGCTCCTTATTTAAACCAAGACAGAGTGAGGAGTTTAGAAGAGATGCCCTAGTATCCACACTACACTCGGTGTATGTTTGCATCAATCTTAACAGGAGCGGCAGAAGACACTTATAGGCAAAACCAATGAGCCTTGTCACCTTTGCGGGGTTATGTCCAACACTTTGGGTCAGGGTGTCGGAGAACAGATTTGGGGCAGATGTCATTCCCTCCATCATCTCTGTCTGCTTGTCTTGACAGACTCTGTACCCTCTTTATAACAGGGTACAGTCCATGCACCCGCCACCACTGCCGTGGAAACGTGATGCCACAATTCACTCCCCTCTGCTCCAGGGCCCCCCAGGAGTCGTGATATGAGGAAGGTACTGAGAAGTGTGAGGCCAGAGACAGGAACTCAGGCTGCACAGATACAGTGTCAGTCTTGTGATCCATGCAAAGCCTACATAACATGCCTGACAAAAATCCAACAGCCCCAGCCAGATATGGAAACATCCAGTCAAAGGCAAGCCTAATAATATTCAAGTACTGGCATTATTAAAACATACCCAGCACATCTTTGGGGCTTTTACTACCCTGCCACAGCTTTTCATGGCCACTGAAACCATGTGACGACTGATGTCTTGTCATTACCAAACCATATAACTCCTTTGTTGACCTTTGATTTATCTCCATCTGAAAATCTACACATTTATTGACTGGTGTGCAATGCAAGGTACAGTAATCAATACAAGCATGCATCATCTGACAGACTAGCCATCCATCACCAAAATGAATCAATAAAATAACCATTTGTTACGTATTGCACCACCAGATGAAAACCACTCGGCAGCAGCCTATATTCTCTACTTATAATCTTTATTCACTTTAACATGTGAAAATGTCTAAAATTAAAATTACACAACGCATACACCAACGCCTTGTAATTAATAAATACACTAGGAGCTATAAACAGCTACAAAAATATTCCAACAGAGTGAGCAACAAATATGCGCAATCCAATAACCCATGCCTGTCACACTTACTATGATTTAATAATTCACAACAGGCACGTTTGCCAACTTTCTTCAGATTGACAGCAAGCGTTTCATCCCCTTTGACTATATCTGGAAAACAAAAAAAGGACCAAAACACCAGATAAACAGAAGAGAGAATCACTAAAGATGACAGACACCTTATCACTGCATGATGACATGTATGGTTCTTTTGAAAAAAAAAAAAAATCCCAATGTTAGCAGCCGTCACTGTGAGCATGCCAGACAGACATTTTAAGAGTCTACACCTACTGCTGTCACCAGAAAAGATGATTGGTGAAACCTTTTACATTTCTTTTGTTAGAAACCTGTGACCTTGTTCTACACGTGCCCACTTATCAGCATGTCACACTCCGGCGGTGCAGTCATGACATGGCTGAAGGGGGAGGCGTTTCATCTGCGTGCCACTCATGTTCCATAAACTACCTCTGCGTTTATGTCATTACTGAACTTTTAACTAGCACGACACATAAAATTGCACAGCAGAGGACACACTGCCTCCTGGCCTGCCTCTGAACCCAGAGTCAAAGCCGGTCGGAACAAATGCTTAGACACTTTCATCAGGGTTTCTTTTCTCAACACTGTTATCAAATGAATACTGGCCTGAACCATGGGCTGCTTTATGTTCAATCAGCAGAGTCTGCTGGAGCAAATTCAGAAAGAACCTCTATTCTTTGTTAGTCACAAGATAAATCAGTTATAAAGGATGCTGAGCTAAAAATAAGAAACTCTGATCTTTACATAAAGCCTTAGTGTGCTGCTGTTAAATTGCTAATTAGTGACATTGTGTTTAGGGTGCACACAGCAGGGGTGACTCAGAATGTGCTCATCATGTTTGTATCAATGCAGAGGGAAACAATTGAACAATACCTGAAAACCAAATCCTATCAGTTCCCATTGTTAGTATAGGACTCAGTAGCTGGTTGTTAGAAAGCATTGCTGAACAAACCTCAGCCTAAAGAAAAGAAATCCATCTCCTCCCACTCCACACATTATCACAATGTCCTCCCTTGTGTCGTGGCCTTCCCCTCCTTGCTTTGATTAAGTGCCTGATTTGTGGTTATCCAAAAATCTACTGAGCTGCTAAAATCCCTCTCAGACACTCAATCATGTTGAGCGAATGCAGAGCACTGATAGGGCCCTGCACTTCATTCAACGTGCGGGGGAGGAAGAGGAGAGGAAAGCTGTATATATATGGCCGAACATGTGTGTTTCACTGATCACGACTACAGCAGAGTAAAATTCATACCAACAGCAGCAGCCTTTTTTGTTTTTTTTCCAGGAGTGAGCAGACGGCGAAGGAAAACGAGACTTGAGGACAACAATATTCAGATTACAATTCACCATGTAACCCAACAACTATACTGTGAACACAAGCAAGCAGCTATAAATACAAGCTGTGGAAATATATACACACATACACACACACACACACACACACACTTAAAATTATTGGTTTTGTTCGATTCATTCTTGAAGGCCTGATCATGACGGGGCTTTAGGAGTCAATGATGCCATACCATAATGAAGCCTCTGGAGTCCGTCCTTGTTGTACGGGAGTTTCAGCTCAGACATCTGACCTCTCCCAAACTACAGCCCACACGCTGCAGCTAGGGAGCACAGTGGCGGAGAGGGGAAGACAACAGCTCTGATCAACAGAGCATTAGAAACTTTTCTGACCACAGAGGTATTGTGGGGTACTGTCATGTCCAGTGATCCCTCACCACCACGGTAGCATTAGCTCTAAAAAAAATAAATAAATAAATACAATAGGCACAGCCTTTTTCAATCAATTCTACACAGCGGGCCTTTAGCAACTGAAAGGAGAAAAGGACTCCCAAATTTGACATTTTTCACCACAGTGAGCATCTCATGCGGTCTTTCACTAATGTGTTCTCAGGGGCAGTCTGGGGACCTCCATCGAGGGAGGCTGGGACTGGGACGTGAACTGGCATCCAGAGTTGCTGTAGGGTGCTAGGCCCGATCTGTCTAAGCTAGTTTATCAAGCACTGGCTTTCTGCAGCCCTCTGTAGAACTAAATTCCTTTGAAAACTGCAATTAAATAGGGATATTACTTCTTAAAGCAAAGAGCCCTTCAAACTGGGTAAACAGAAAAACCTATACACATGAATATGAAGTCACAGATAGTTCAGCTACTTATTTTCACTCTAACTGAGCCTTCCTCTCTGTACATCTCTTTCTGTTACCTTAAGGAAACTCCTCCTGGGGCAACCGGCCAGGAGAAGGTCATTTGTGGCAGGCGGTGATTGTTAGAGTCGTGTAGAACCGCGCGGACAGAATGAGCACAGTGGTATCATGTGTAATTGTCGAGCAGCTGTCCAATGGAGGTTTAAGTTCCACTTACAGAGAGTTTAATTGAACAGCATTAGTGAGGATTTGAGTAACCAAGTGAAAAGGATAACATCCGTGAGATGGGGGTTGGGAAGGCAGAGTGTGTGTGAGTGTGTGTGTGTGTGTGTGTGTGTGTGTGTGTGTGTGTGTGAGTGAGAGAGAGTGGGTGAACAGGCTTAAAAGAGTTAATAGAAAGCGATGTGAGGTCAGACAGATTGAAGTGTTGATCGACAGATGTAGTAATGCTTTTCTAGCAGCTTATTGCATCCTAAGGCTGTGTCTAAACATTTCTAATGGCAGACTGTTTCATCATTGTAATGAGGATATAATTAACTGAAGCAAAAAAAATAACAGTTTTTTATCAGTTATCTTAGCATCAATATTTGCATACTTTAGCCAAAGAAGAAGTCTTCTTTAGCTGATCTGAATGATCTCAACTGAGGAATTGGGAGGTTTTAAACAGCTGTTGTACAAATACAAATAGAGTAGGATATAAGGTTAGGCTAAAGCTAAATACTATTTCAGTTATTTTGGGAATTCATGCGGAAACAGAAAAGTGAAGAGAGACACAGGTCACATCTGTGAGCAACGAGTGCTGCAATTCTTAATTCTCCAGTGAACATGACAGATTCCCTGCAGACAGCAGGGCTCAGGAGGAGTTGTCGTTTCAGTTGTCCCTGCTGACACATCTAACAGAGCAGGAGAGCTGAGACAATCAAAAAACAGAGGACAGGGAACCCCTGCTCTTATGTAATATAATGTCATAATGATGCCTTTTGGCTTTAGCTAAAGATGCTCTGTAATAAAAATGAAATTTTGTTTTTAAATATGGGGAAATGTTGACTATACACGACATATCTGCAATGTTTAGCCAGAACAATATCTACGGAGAAAAAAATGTGCTCCTGATACAATATGTGATGAAGTAGATGCACATGTGAATGTAAGTGAATATGACCATTATAAAACAGCAGTGATCTAGCGGCCATGTAGGGATTTCAGCATCACAGCTTGTAAAAGAAAGTGTGCTTAAACCAAACAGGGCTGAGTTACACAGTCCCAGGGAGCACGCTCACTAATCTGAAGAAAGAGAGAGTGAGTGGAGGGAGCGGAATAATCTGTCCTGTTCAACGGAAGATTCTCCCGCCTGCCTGTGTGCATTTGTCATACCTAAGGGAATGTTCACATAGAGAAGCATTGCTAGGCAGAAATGCTTTCTACTGCATGCATTTCAGTGGAAAGATACAGATGCTTGCACTTGCGCCCTGACATGCTGTGTCCAGACTGTTTTAAGAAACTTGAGTTCAAATACGAGTGAAGAGACCTGGTCTAGACCTTTAAGCTTAAAAAAAAAAAAGTCTTCACAACTCATGATTTCTCTCTGATTTATTCAGCTAAACAGCACTGAAAATGTTCTTGGGGTCAGGCTGCCAATTAACAACTATGTTTTGTACTTTTATTGATCTTTAATGTGCCTTCGACAGAATCGATCACATCAGCATTTCTTTGAACAGAATGAGACCGTGGAGAGTTTTTCTGCCCCAGATTGTCTCTCTTCCAATTTATCTGATAGAAAATTCCTTGTTAGCATTGCGGGATTTTAATTTTAACATATAAAAGTAGCAGAACTTGTCACCTGGTAGAGCGCGTACCATGAAGGCGTAATCCTAACCACAGCAACCCTGCTTCGAGTCCAACCCGTGGCCCTTTGCTCCATATCATCCTCTCTCTCTCTCTCTGACTTTCCTATCTCTCTCCCACTCTCGCTATCAGAATTAAGGCAAAAAATAACTTCAAAAGAAAAAGTGATGAGCCTGACTGGGATGCACATGTTATTCAATGCTTTTAACTTCAAAAGTCACAAGTGGGCATTGAACAACAAGTGCCAGCCAGGTCTATCGCTTTTTAGTGTCCCCTGGAAACACTTCCATTGTGTTGTGTGTATTTGCAGCGCATGTGTTGTCAAATTGATGAAGATGATTTCTGAATTTGTTTGTGTTTTGTGTATTTGCATGTCTTTTCTTAAGTTGCAGTGTGTTGACCTCTCTGAGCCACCGTATGTAATACTGTGTACTTTTGCCAAGTTCTCCTTCTGCACTGAAGCTTTAGCGATGTCCCTCACTTGTAAGTCGCTTTTTATATTTTTTCATATTTTTCATTAATATACCACTTTATTCGGTTATCCTCTCTGAGAAAAACTCAAAAATGCGTACATTTACTATTAAGTACATACTCAACACGTAACATGTGCACTCAGATTATATCACAAGATTGACTGAGATACAGTATACTATATAGAACAGACTGAGCAAATGAGCAATTAATTGGAAATGTAATCAGAACCATTTTATGAAAATCTTACGGTATTGTGACATTCTTGACAGTCCACAGCTCTGGCATCCAACAATGACTGTTTACAGTGAATGACCCATCGCTTTACAGCAATTTGAGCTTAAGCTTTTGATAGTCCTGTTACACAAGCGCTAAATAAAAGGGGTTAAACCAAGCTTATGAAACAGATTTTTCCCATTTTGTTGCCGGCTGCTGTTTCTGTGACCCTGAATGGCCTCTGCCTGTAGAACATATAGAAACAAGGCAGCTCAATAATGTGGTCAGACTGCTGTTAATAAATCCCTGACCCCACCATTCTGACAGATAAAACCAGCTACAACCTTTTGCTTGGTGGTCCTGCCTTAGGTCAGTCTACACCTGACATCTAAAAATAACAGAGGAACAATCTAAGAGGACACAGCAGACAGAATTCTGTAGATCATGATATACACAAATGCTGTTTTTTTTTTACCAGCAGAAACCAAGAAGAGAAATAGAAAGACAGAAAAACACAAAAATACAGAAGAAGAAGAAAAGTGTAAGTTTGTCTGAACAATAAGAAATGAGGTCAAAACTGTAGTTGTGGAGAGGTTGATCCAGCCTGAGTGGACAATATATATTCTCAATGATGAAATCAATAAATATAGGGAACAATATGCAATCAGCTGATTCTATGGTGCCAAAAGAAATATGAAAAGCCAGGAGTGATTTTTTTTCCCAATTAAAGGAAATTTGATAAGTTTGATTAAAGAGAAAGTAAGCTAAAAAACTACACTTTCAAACATTATGTGTGTTTTATACTTTGCTGTAAAACAATACCTGCATCAAACCCAGTCAGGACCTAGTTTTCCTGCATTTCTGAAAGATCAGTCAAGCGTGAAACAGAAAATTTCCCTCTACATTAAATTTACAAGAGTGACCACAAAACCGCAGAAATGTACTAAAAGCTTTGGTGAACTTTCCTTCTTCACCAGGATAACCTTAGACTTGTGAATTAAAGATGCTTTGGGTAAATATTCCCTGACCACATCCTACACAGGAAGTTGTGTGACAAAGCAAGTGTGACACTTTACTGCATGTCAGGGCTTACATCCATCATATTCTCTTTTGCCTCAAGACCTGCTGTAATTTATTATGAAAACTCCATGAGAGGCAAAGAAAAAGAAAAATCAGATCAGGATTTCTGCCAAGTTTAACATTGATGCAGCACATTCTGACGTGTAATGAGCTGTTTAAGAAAGAGGGAAAGCAATAGCCATGGCCCTAGGAGAACTTTTACCAAACAAAACTTCACATGTTATTCAGAGATGGAACTTGACAGTTTAGGAAATATGTGCTGACTGTTGTTAAGTAACAACTTTTATGAGATACAAAGTGACAACCACACTATTCTAAAGCCTGAGTGTCTAAAGGGCTAAGGACAGCGGAGAGGGCCTCCTACCTCCTGTCACTACTGGGTATTCATACCCCAGTGCAGAACAATCCTCCTGCAGTCACCAATGACACACACAGAAACACACGCTTTAAGATAAAGAAAAACACATGGTTATTGCAATAAGGCATGAAAGTTAACAGAGGTGTAACACATGATTAGTCACGCCTAATCAAATAGGACACGTTCCTACACAGTGCTTCCAGCTAGCATTTAGCAGTATGATGATGAAGAAAAACAGTAAAATGGTACTCTTAGCATTTAATTTTTGAAAACAACAACAACAACAACAACAACAACAGGCCCAGTATTTTATACTAAATTGAAAAAGAATCAATATAAAAACCTGATTATCCTGGACATAATCATCATTTGAATAACCATCCAACAAGTGGTGATAATGATATTGATTACGGCCATAGAAATTGTGTCACTGGAAGGAGCTGCACTTCAAAGACCCCCTATTTTGCAAGAATTTAGTGGTCTCTCATAAAATGAAAGCAACATTAACTACACATGTGACAAGGCTGCGCTTCTGGACATAAATCAGACAGCTAAGTAAAAACTACAGTGTAACACAACAAAATTCAAACTCATGGTAAATTCATACATCTCAAAAATAATTCAAAAAGCCATAAGCTGTGACCATGATTATGTCCAGTTGAGCTGCCATAAGTAAGAGACTTTTAAACTGAATTACAACAACAACTAAAACAAAACAGAATTGTGTCATCTCTGGCATTCCCACCTCTTGCGCCCACACTTCATTTCTGAGTAGAATATTTTGACAAGCTGTCAGACTAGGCCAGCCAGAGTGTCTCAAAGAGGAACAGGAGAGGTCACCACTGGAAACCAAATCTATATAACACTCCAAACACCTAAACATCATCTCCCACTCTGGTGACAAAGATTAAGTATACGCATTTCTGCTGCTCTCATCAAATTAGTAAGATTGCGAGGCAGTGGGCTCGAGATAAAACAGCAGATGAACAGGTTAGGCTGCAGCCCATTCAGCTGTATCCAGCTACAGCTGTGGATACGAGTTTGTTGCTAAATTTAGCCGTTGAGTAGGGGATTGCCTCAAGAAAAACATCACAGTTAACAGTTGCCCTGGCTGCAGCGCTGCTGAGATTCAGAAATATAATATTATTACAGTTTAATGCAGATTCATATTCTTACCCAAAGGTTTGTGTGTGTATCTTAAACAGAAATTATAAAGACATTGGTAAAGTGTGTGTGTGAGTAAGAAAAGAAAGAGACACATGAGAACATTAAGGATACATGCTTGAATGAGCCTTATAAGAGGAACTTATAAGAAATAAAATACACACCTCCATGCTGCCACCTTGTGATAGGCTGCCTTTTTAAACAGATTTAATCATCTCTTGCTTATGTTTCAATACCAGGCTCTGCTCAATAGGAATTGATAAATATTAAAACTAGCTGGACAGGATGTTCAACAGTGCAGGAGTGCGAAGATGATGCACTTGCTGTGTTCAGTGAATGCATGATGGCAGTGAGTGCAGTGGGAGGAATATGGAATGTGTGATACTTTGTATCAACTTAGGTGCTAAAGTGGAACACCTACACCATCTAGTGGAGATCAGCTGCTATTAAAGCTGATAGGGAACTACTCAAAGGGTGTTCTAATGATCACACTCTGTGTAATATGCAACTTATTGCACATTCTACAACTTCAAAACATTCCACAGCTTGCTAGATGTTCAGATCTTAACTATGTAACGGGGTTAATTCTTTGTAATAGTATTCTTTTTTTTTTTTTTAAGAATTTCCACCCATGTTTCCAAGAACTTGTATAAAAGCTGAATTGATTAGTTGATGAATCGATTCACTAATGCAACTATTTTGTTATTAATTAATCATTTCATTTTTCCAGCAAAAATGTCTGATGTCTGTTATAATTTCCAGCAGCCCAATATAACTTCTTCAAGTGCCTCACAAACATACTGTGTGGCTGAGCCCAAGAAGCTCTAATCAACTCTGAGTTAGATGTTCCCCAAAAAAAGCCCCAGATAAACCCACTGCAGACTACCTAACCAGGACCAAAGGGGAGACAGAAAAAGTGTCGGGTGAACATAGTTGAAAATCTAGCAGCTAAAAACACATTTTTCAAAGAAGTTAAGAGAGAGTGAATATTGTTTTTTAATTCATCAGATGGCCATAAAGAATTCTAAAAAAGCTTATGTTGCTTTGTCTGGTGCTACATAAACGACCTGTCGATAACCCTGTGATGTGGAGTTGACTGTTCATGTATCAGCTTGTTTTGACGTTTTTCTGTCCCCTAGTGGCCAAAACTTGAGTAATACATCTATACTAAAACCGATCACTAAGAAGCGATCTAACCAATAGTATCAAAAAAGTCATTCAAACTTTAGGCATATTTCATTAAAGACAGGTGAAAAAGGATCCAAGATATAATGTGTCCACCTGCACATCAAAGCTTTCCACAATGAACATGAAAGGTTAAGAAAAGATGCATCATGGAACAGTTATGGTCAAACATAGCTTTGCATGTATGAACGCCTAAATGGAGGTCATTACCATGTCCATTAGTGTTAATTCACTCCAGAAATCTATACTCTCCCAGTCATCCTCCATATATCTCTAACATGAGACACGAGTCTTCCTGTCTCGCCTGACTGAACTCTAGCTGGCTCCTTTACCCGCTGCCTGGCTTGTTCAGTTGGAGGTCATGGACACTAGGGAAAGTTTTCCGGTGTCCAAATGGGCCTGCTGAGTGGTAGTATTTTGTTTCAAGGGCAACATAACAGAAATGAAGTAATCCTTTACCTTGAGTTGCACAATATTTACAATATTAAAATCCTCAATACCAAGAATACGAATATTTCAAAGATGAAAGGTAGCTTAGTACCTACGAGTATTCATTCACGGAACCAGTATTTGAGCATTAGTAGAAAGACAATTCATGTACTGAAGTCCTGTCAATTATGTTAATTCAGGAAAATGAGTCTCATGGTTTCCTGACAGTGTAAAACAATAGCTCTCCCTAGAAGGTCTGTGGATATTTCCTGAAACAGTGTCTGCAAGCTTGTGTGCACAGCAGCGAGCAAGCAGGAGAAAAAAAAAAGGGAAAAAAAAGACGAAGACTTTTTGGCCAAGTTTGTGAGAAAATAGCACTGCAAAGTTGGTTAAATGCGGATTTGTAGCAATGCTGGCCCGCCTTCCTGACCACACACCTGAAATAATGATGAGCTTGAGTCAGAGGTTGCATGTACTTGCTGACCCAATTGCAGCACTAATTACAGAATTGCAGTCTATCACGACACAAGAAACAGCAGATCCTGGCAGGATTTCCTCTTCTGGATGAACCAACACCCCTGTAAACCAATGCCGATGCTTAAATACAACACCACAAAGAAATATGATAAATCACACTTAAATTTGTCAATAGATCCACTAGATTGAACAGAAGAAACACAATGATTCTGATCAAAGACAGCTTTAGTGATGGTGTGTAACCAGTAATGACAGTTACTGTAGGAGGCTCTCTGAGGTTTATAAATGAAGAAAAACCACACACACTCTTTACAATATTAACTCCTTTTCTACATGCACACTCACAAAGCTGCACCCAAGCCCGTCATGGGCCAGTGACTGAGCTTTACACACCATGGAGGTAACTACGGGCATGGTAACATGCCAGCAGTGGTGACATACAACACTGCCTGCAGACAACAGTAAAACTTGGTCACCCAGGACATGGTGACAGCAGCCAACTATACCTGCGTTCTAGTCACTGGTCTCAGTCAAAAACAACAGCAGCCATGCCTGTGTTTGATGAAAGCTATCCATGTCCACAACAATAACAACATCAGCTTAACAGGCCTCAAGAGTCAACACAACAGCCACTACGCCTGCTGCACTGGCTCAACAGCACGTCCATAAAATAGCCTGTTTGGTTTCCTGTCACTGGGTTGATGGCACAGACAAAATGAGCAAATGTTTCAAATGTTATCTCTTGTTCTGCATCAGTGGTATGTTTCATATTTATTAGTAATGCATCTAGAAATTTTCCTTGGATATAAAATATATGAGTAAACATACATTTAAGGCTTAGCTTTCAACTTTTGAACTGAAGATCGGCGTTACGACAAATTTAAATATCACAATATTTTTGGCACAGTAACTTGATACAGTATCAACAATACTGTTTTTAGCTTTGAGACAAAGCATTTTTCAAACACAATGAGATTTTAAATTCTTTATTTAGCTTAAAAAGTGGAAAAATATGATGGAACACTTAATCCATCGAGTTATCTGTAAAATTCCGAATTCCGAATCCTTTTCACTGATGAAGGTCTTTAGGATTAAAATAAGACCAGAAAACACTGAATCTGATAACGCCAATATTTAAACCTATATTACAGTATCTTGACAGTTTACAGTTACATGTATATCATTGGAATCTTCCAGTTCTGCTTTGAGCTGACTTGAAGTAATTATTTATGTTTGTCTTTTTGTCTTTATGGGGCAGATTTCTCTGTACAGTAAATAGGAACGCATAGCTTGAGAAGAAGTAGTATCTACATGATCAAGGGGAAAGGGAAAGAAAAGTCTGAGTGAGATTTTAAGGGGCCAGGTAACTCCTTACGGAGCAGTCTGTCCTTCCCATGTAGTCGGGCAAATATGTCACCGACCTAGATGATTAAAATAAAACCTGAGCCCCAGTACCTTTGCATGAGTGCAGTCTGACCAGAGGACAGAGTGAGACTGTAAGGATATTAAGAAAGAAGAGCTGGATAAACATATTCCTAACTGTTCATCTGTTTCTGATGACAACATTTATCTAAATAAAAAGCAGCAAAGGTACAAAGTAGTGAAATCCGAGGCCAACCAACAAAAACAACTGCACGATCGCACACACCTGTTCAGTGGAACCTCAAGTGTCTGACCACCTTCGACCACAAAGCTGCTCTCACCTGGTGATATTCAGCTCCCACCACTGTCCAGATCTCCAAAGTATCTGAGTCCCTGTCAAGCTTTACCCCTCTCTTACCTGTACTTCATTCCTGTCTGATAGGACACACACTCCTCCAGGGCCAAGCCATTCATCTTCAGGAAGTCTTCCATGTTCTTAATCTGAGCGGCGACTCTCTGTTCCCGGAGTCTCTGGAGCTCAGCCTGATCGGTGGGCCTGGCTGGTGGCTGATTAAGCCCCTGCTCTGAGTGGTAGCGGTTGATCCCGCTCCGGATGCTCTCGCTGTATGACATAGACAGCATCTTGCCGCTGCCACTGCTGCTGCTCTTCCGAACACCGCTGCCTGGCGCTGGTGGTTTGGGGATCTGCAGGTTTTCAGGAGGACAGTAACTGGACTTGCACCTGCCAGGAGCCCCCCGGGGGCCACCAGCGTACCCTCCCGCAAACATGCCCCCCCCTTCTCCTCCTCCTCCTCCTTATGATGCTGAGACGACCCGTGCAGTGAAGAATAAAGTCGGGACACGGTTGGAGCGAGGAGCCGACAGGGCACAGCCACCTACTTAAATAGCACCTGCTCCCATAAAAAAAGAGCTCTCCTGCTTGGGGCAGCGCTCGGCCATGCATCCTGTAATCAGAGTCGCACAACATAGCCCAGCACCACCCTCCCCTGACAGGTACACAATGGCAGGGTTACACTGATAGGGAGCATTCAGGTGACTTGCTGGTGATTAAGGAGCAGGACCAAAGAGAGAGAGCACATGCTGTCTGCGAGGGGGAAGCATTCAAACATGCACCAAGCTACAGGAGGGGACATCGTTCTTGGTCTCACTTCGGATTCTGACTGGACTAAAAAGGAAAGCCAAGCAACAAACTTTCTGAGAGTAGTCCACAATATAATTTGAGTGTATCCCACAAAAAGCTCTAAAAGAATCCTGAAATAACTGCATGAAGTGCACTTGCCATGGACAATTGATGTAAATGCTTTATATTGAATTAGAGACCTTAAACCAGCAGTTTTTTCCTTTCTAAAGTATTTGATTAGCCACTGAGCCTTCCTTCCTCCGTTAAATGCACACTTACTTTTGTTTAAATGATTTGAGTCCTCTATAATTCAGCTCTTCAAAGTGTGTTGTTCTGAATTTAATCAATAGAGGGCAGTACTTTATCAGTTCCACCATCACTACAAGAATGCAGGTTAATGCGGTTTAATGCCAAATGCACTAGTCAGCACCGACTTCAAAGTCTCTTTCTTGGTAAGGTCAGAGTATAATATTGAGCCTGCAATTTTATATTAATGCATTATTAATTATACTGTGATATAATACTCAGACATGCGAACAATGTTATATATGTTAATACAATATGTTATACCATGTTAAATACACATACATTTCGTACATTATAAATGACTATGTAAAAAAATTATTAAAATAATTTTTTTTTTTTTAAAAGTTTAATGATTCTTTTACATAAATTTTTTTTGAATATATGGTTGAATGGTCTGTAAACAAAAAACATGAAAAACCATTCAAACACATGTTGAGACTACATTCCAGGAAAAATTTCTTTCCTAGTTATATCTCATTGTAGCATACTCCATATCCATGTATGTGATTTTAAGAATATGCATTTATTACCAAATAATTTATCAAATATTATCATTAGACATGATGAATAGTTTCTACCCTGATAAATCAGATAAATCTAAAAAATACTTATGGTGACGTTTTTACACTAGCACTTTAATAAAGGCAATTTAATCTGTAACAAGAATTACTCTCAGTTTGGGTCACTGTCAATCCACAATCTCCTACCGGTAACCACATGAGAATAAGGAAAAGATATTTTACTACTGGTTTGAAATATCTTGTCAGGTCTAAGCTATATTGATCCTTTAAAAGTCTATTGAGAAATACAGCACCTTCTCTGTCTATGTACAAATTGGCTCACAGAGCCACCACAAAACTGACATCAAACCCCCCTTTAAAAGTATGATTTTTAAGTGGTAATAATATAAAATTAAATCGAACACATCTTGTAATAATTACTGTATACAGACTGTAAATAAAACCAAGAGTATCTATTCAAAATTCTAATATGCAATAAAAAATTAGTCCAACCCGTTGATACCGTCATGACACGAGTCGGGTCTCTCCCAAAAGTTCCCTTTTAATTTCAAATATCATCAAAGTTCTTCCAAGCAGCTGGTTTCCTCACAAAGAGACAAAAGACATAAATAAAGGAGGAGACTCCAAGATAGGCAGCATGCACACACACCTACACACACGCACGCACGCATATACACACTCATCTTCACTCTGACAGCCCCTCACAAACAAAACATACACGCAAACTAACACACTCCTGATGTGTACATGAGTGAAAATCTTCCCTCAAACTCACCCGATTTCTTGGGGGTCGGCTCATGAGCGAGGTGGGGTGTCAGTCTGCTCTTATAAACACACACTGCCGACAATGATGAAGCAGGTCCACCCAAACTGGGAGTGTCTTACTAGGAAACGTCTAAACCAATTAGTGAATAAGAGAGTGCATCCCTTCCCTCCCCTCACCACTTGGACCATACTCTATCACCACAACCAACACCTCTCCTCCTCCCCTCCCTGTGAGATCTCATGGAAGAAATCCATTTATGTCATTTAGTGGCCCGTCTTGTTTCTGCTAACCGCAGCAAATAACATCAGCCCTGAATTATTCACCAAAGCTTTTGCGCTAAAAGCCTCTGATTGTTGTTCCACAGGAAAGAATACTAAGAGCTGGACAATAATGAGTGTTGTGTGCACATGAAACACACAAACACAGTGTCAAGCAAATATATACTGTACATATACATATACACACACACACATAAACAGAAAAAGACAAACCACCAAGCATGTTCAAGTACTTTCAAACCAAGGAATTATGAAAACCACACTGGTTAAGCATGCTTGCAGCATCTTAGTAGCCTTGTGTTCAGGTCAAGGTCAGAATCAGAACGTGTCACATAATAATGACTCTAAACACAGTACTGTTAACATAAACTAAAATCACAAAAACACATAATCTGCCTAATAAGCGTTTTACAGTCATACTGGTCAAAGTATGAGGGAAAACCAGTAGGGACGATATGGCCCATACAATTTAACTTAATTTTAGTTTTTGCTAAAATCCCATTATAAAGATGATGAGCTTCCTAGCAACTGTAGCTAGCAGTAGTGACTGTGTTTGCTATATGTCTGATGGTGCTCATTGAAAAGGACTGAAGTGCCTCCTGTGCCCACAACCCACTGTCAAAACAATCTCACTGTTAGTTTGTAGGTGCATAACATCTCCTGCCAGTGCACAGTTGGATATAAGAATATCTATAACTATCATTAAGAAAATATTCAAGTTTTTTTTATTAAACTGAAAACTTTCATACCTTCAAAGGCATTTTTGAGGAAATTGAATTCATTGCTTTTTAACACTTGAGGCCCGCAGATACCCTGCTGTCTGTACCACCCAGACAACAGTGAAATGTTCCTACTGGGAGAAGCCAGTACTCACACCCTCTTCTCTGTGAGCTATTTTGGCACAGCTGTTACAGAGATATGAAACCAGTAATGCCACTGAGAAGACAATGATTAGTCACAACACTGTCCTGTAATGCATATATTTCACTGTACCCAACCCTCTTGCACATAGTGTGGTTCCTGTACATTAATGACTATAGCAGGGGAATTTGGATATGCTGCCATTGCCCAAGTGCACATGACCTACTGGCTTTCAGGTGGTCATTATGATTGCATGAGATCTTACAATAGCAACTCTGTGAGTTAAAACAACTGATTCAAAGGACTGAAAATTGACACCACAAATAAACATAGTAATTTACCAAGATCTTACTGCCTAGCTCCATTCACTCATCAAGTTGTGGCTTTCGGAGACCTTTAACTAACTGTGCATGCCTGCTACTGTATTTAAAAGGAGCCGTAAGTTTTGCTGTTGCTACATATCCAACGTTAGCATTAACAGCTGTTTACTTACTAGTCTTGCTAAGAGCTTCAGCCATTAATGTGTTTACAAGAGGTTAAAATTTGCTCTCTGTAGGGTCCAGGGCCCTGAAGAACTAACTGCTCAGTGACTTGGTATTGGAAAGTGACAAGATGGGCTGACCAGGCTAGGGCTAGCTGGTTAGCATGCTAACTTCAGGAGAAGAAAAGAAGCCATGGAAATAGAAGCAAAACAAGAGGGATGTTTACCATCACTGGAGACAGTTCTTGGTGAGTAAAGGAATGCAGTTTGACGGTGAACTCGCAACATCAGTTCTAGACTGGTAAGTAAACAGCTGTTAATGCTAACGCTGGCTATGTAGCATTAGCAGAACTTACATATAGCTCTTTAACAGTTATATTAACTCTCAACAAAAATAGTGAAGGGGTTGAAGAGAGCCATATAAATGCTAAATTGTACACATAGCTGCGACAACTGTAATTCATCCTTAATTCTTTCCATGAAACACTAGCTATAAGAATTTATTTTACGCAATCTATTTTCCTTTATCTATATAGAAGAGACATATTATGGTCAAAAGTCAACGACATTCACCAACAGGAAAGCACTCAGTCCCCTGGAAACTATAAAATGGTTTAATGATAGCCAGAGCCGGAAATACTTTACTAAAAGCATTCTTAGTACAGAATCATAAAAGCTAGCGCTCTGGACCAGCCACGTCATGTTACCAAAGAGTAAGGATCTACAACTCAAAAGTAATGCAACACTAAACACAATAAAAATAATACTTTGTCAAACTGTACACAACATACAGTAAAATGATCACTGTAAAGTCAAAACAGAGGTGAGAAAAACCAGTACTCGGATTCCGAGACGGGAAACAACCTTCAGTGTGAATTCGCACCCTGGTAAAGGGCATGTCAGCCGTCACGGTTGCAGTATTAATGTTTGTGTGTGTTACAACGTTGAGATGACTGAAAGAATAAAACTTCCCTTCCCAGCATCAGTCAATGAGGTTGTCATGAGTGATAGACAGCCAGAGATAAGGGACTTAATTGATCCTCCTGTACGTAGGCCAGGGGAACAGCTAGTGGGACGGTTTGCACTTTAAAAGGACAGAAATGTGCAAGGCGCCAAGATAAAAATCCAATAGTGAGCTCATTACAAGCACATCCACATAGTCAGGGGTTTTTATAACTGGATCAGCAGAATAAAGCCTGATATGAGGCCATAAAACATGATCCTAGTCTAAAGCAGCAGAAGGACTGACCATCTAAAAGCACACTACCTGAGGAGAAGTGAGTACCAGCTATCACAAGAGAACATCATCTCATCCCCAATGCTGATCAAAATGATTTCTCTGGCTTTAAGAACAAGACAGATCATGGTGACCTCCCAAGAGGTCAAAAATGATGCACTTTAACAAAAAATGAAGAAGGAAATTACGATCTGCTTAATCATGACATACTAAAAAAAAAAATTCAGAAATCAGTTCTGCAAAAAGCGTCTTAGTCACATGTTGAAGTTTGACAAGAATGACAGTAGGTGTCTCAGGTGTCACTGCTGGAAAAAAAAAAAAATGAAAAAAAGGAAGAAAAAAAAAACCATTTGAACCCGACACTTATTGTTGATTCAAAGGTTTTGTGAGCAACCTTGCAACAAAATCCATCATCACCCCTATCAGGTTTAAGCTGGATAGTGCATTGCCAGCTAAATAGTAGATGATAAGTGTTATCTATGCTGCAGAGGTTTTCTAATGGATATATGGTTTTCAATGACAGAACAGCAAGTCTCTACAGCAAGGTTATTACAGTGAAATACAAATAATACAAAATATAAAATGTTATAAATACATAGTGCACAAACATAAAAAAAATACGTACACACTTACAAACAAACACACAACGCAAAATGGCCCAACTTTAATAACCCTGCTCTGCGACAACAAACAAACTGGCAGAGACAGAGACAGACAGGTACCTGTAGAACTGCAGCTGTCGTTTGGGGCTCCCATAACGAGCGCTGAAGACGTCAGGGGAAAAGAGGAAAAAAGAAAGCTTAGGTTAATAAAAGAAGGAAAGGGAAGACGTTAGCAGTGGCGCAAATGTAGATGCAGACACTTAGTTGACAAGCGACTGTTAACCACATACAGAGCATAATGTGGAAGAGTAAAATAGGAGGAAATAGAAATACTGCATTAGAAGTGAAGAGAGCAGTTATTTGTGCATATTTGAGGATAATACAAATAAAATCTTCCAGATGTTTTCAAGATCTGAAAATATTAAAAATAAAATCTCTTACCATACATTCTGACTTATGAAACGGATGCACAAACCTGCACATGATTTACATCCAGCTACCTGCTCTCAGTGTCTCCTCAGGATATGTACTCATTATGAGATTTCAGATCAAACTTAATTTGGATAAAAACAATTTCTGAATATTTTTTGATATTGTAAGAATTTAAATATGCATTACAAGATTTCTATACCTGGATTTTTAGTCAAAGAGCACTCCATTCCAAATCTTGAAAAAAAGTGTATGCCACAAGTTATGATCATTTTCAGCTCAATGATATTTGATCTTATTTCAAACACACAATACAGTTCCTAGTTATAAAGATTCAAATAGAGCTCTTGCTTTGCTCTATTACTTCTCTTACTTGACATAAAAAGTAGTATCAAAAGACACACACATCTTGACCTGACAGTATGTTAAAAAGTAGCATGGAGCTTCTGTTCTTTGTGATAGCAGAATAATAATAAGTGACCAATGTGCATTATAAAATTGATGGTGTAATCAATTAACGCAAAGTACCAAGAGTTAAAGACCAAAAACAGAAAATCATTGTAAAGTTTACTCAGATATGTTATTTCTGCCATTACAAAGGAAGCAACACCCCACACCATTTGATGTTTGATGATGCACATGAAGAAGGTGCTGGTCCATATCAACCTTTTATAATAGGTAAATACAGACACCCCATCTGGTCATGATGGAGGCAATGTGTAACACAGCAATAAAGCTGCTTGAGAAGAGGAGTGGAACAGATGCTTTTTAATGATGCAAGCTGATGAATCTTTGGCACCACCTGCTGGTGAAACATTGCAGTGCAAGATAATTAACTATAACTATAAATAACTATAAATGGAGGAATCTCTGTCTGACTGTCTGTCTTTAAATTTTTTTAGAGCGCTTAGCTGATCGATTTCAAACATGGCAGGTGTATCCCTAAGGACCAATGAAAGTGCAGTGTGGACTGTGAAGCTTTTTGAATGAAACGTTCTCACGAAAGCTTCAAACATCACTTTTCTAAGTTACTTGACGTGAAGAAAATGGAGAACTACGCTACGAGGGCAGTGCAACACCCTGACAGTTTACAGCACACACATGCCAGGGTTCGTTTTCATTATGTAACGCTGTATCTAAGGTGCTTTTCACTTGCAAACCAAGTCATGGCTCCAAAGGCATAGTTCACAAATCTGAGGGCTCGGATGAATCCGAGAGCACAGCCTATAAACCGTGCGCACAGATATCTGAACGCTGAGTCAATGCCTATGTCTTTGGGGGATCATTTTCAGACTTTACCACTTGTGTCTTCATTTTAGTTAGGTAAAGGTTAAGTAAAGGTTACGGTTGGGCAGGTAATGGTTAAACCATCAGGGATTAAACATCAATCACAATATCCTCAATGGTGATACTAAATATGCATGTGTATGACAGAATACTTCATATATGTATTTCACTGAGTGGATTTATATTAGTTAATCAAACAACAACACAGTGAACACACCTAAGTTTCTGCTCAGAGTCTTAGTTAAGGACAGAATGCAAACAGCTTACTCAGGTTTATTTTTTCTCCAAACTGTGTATTGTACACCAATCACAACAACACATTTTCAAAGCAAGCAGCTTGGCAAAGTGCAGCAGCACCAGCATGATAAAGATCATGACAGGACTGGATTATTATATGAACTCCTCCAAACTACTTATTCTAGATACAACATAGTCTCATCTGACCTATCTTCAGTAACTGTCATACGGGTGTGTACGTGCAAATGTATTGTGTCTGTGCATACGGTATATGTCCATCAACTCACCTGTAGATCATGCCCGGTGAGCCAGTCTGTCGGAGGGAGAGGCGAGCAGGGGAGTCTGTGGTAGATTCAGGATACATGGAGGCAGGAGG
Organism: Seriola dumerili; assembly: GCF_002260705.1. Classification (NCBI taxonomy): domain Eukaryota; kingdom Metazoa; phylum Chordata; class Actinopteri; order Carangiformes; family Carangidae; genus Seriola; species Seriola dumerili. Next base: position 628,845 of record NW_019174376.1, on the reverse strand, counting down.
GAAGGGGTGTGGCCAGCCTGCCAGGGATGGTGTTCTTTGAACAGAACCACAGGGTACAGTTTATCACTGATCAGAGCCTCTGGAAAGGATAGAGGAGAGAGCAAGAGAGAGAGAGAGGGGGACACGCGTCAGTCAGTGATGGGGTTTTTATTTCCGCAACAATATAACCTCAGTGTTTCCTTACACTTAGGCTATAGTTGGGCTGCCCTCTCTCAATTACACTTGACCCACCAAGTACTGTATCTTTTTTTATGCTTTATTGATTTGTTTGTTAACTATCATCACATCATATATACAGTAATATATGCTATACTATAGAGATCTCCAGAGCCACAATTCTAACTCTTTACACCAGTGGGTAACACTGCATCGCCAGGTCAGAAGAATAAATACTACCGTCCATCCAGTTACACATCATTCTCAGATGTTTTTCAGAGAAAAAGGGGAAAAAGGATTACTTCACATAGCTAAAGCCATGTTGTTCAATACAAATACAATGACATGACTCAGCTGCTAAAGCATCCTAACAATCTGGTTGTTTCAGATATTCATCAAGTGTTTGTGGTAATTTTCCAGTTTTTCCTTTCAGGAAATATGTAATATGTTGCTAGCTGTAATGCTGCATGGATCTGTCTGACCTGTCTCATCACAAGAACTGTCACTGGCAAGAATGGTCACTGATCAAAGATATCATTTTTAACCAGTTAATTCTCATTAGTGACAGATGACAGGGATAGATTACATAGACTGGATAAGACACACAGACATTGTTATGCTGCCAGAGGACTGAACACAAACCCATCTTACTGCTGGCAACAGAAACCAGCTTAAGCTTGTTTGACCAGTCCCCATGAAAAGATCAAGTGTATTTGATAATGATCAGCACGTCCCAGACAAGGTCAGGAGCATGAGGGGGTAATTAAACAACAGCACGCCAACCCCCCGACAGCAACGGGGAGAGAGGGCTCCATAGTGACTCTGCCTGAACGACCCAACCCATAGTCCTGTTGATCCATGGCCATTTGATGCTAGTGTAGTGCAGGGAGTACGGGTGGTACACTGCAGCAAAGACCGCCAAGTTTTTGCAGTTCCTGACTGCCAAAATTTCAAATTTTACAGAATGGTAGATAATACGATCCAGTAGATCTGCCAATTCTAAGTATCACTTTGGTTTTGTTTTTTTTCTTTTTATACTTGGTAATATGGGACTGCAGTTAAACATAAAACTATATTAAATAAAGCAAAAGCTTGGAAACAGCAGTCAGGAAAAGAGGGCTAAGTGAGTTTATTTGACATATTCTCTCCTTTTTCTTAGGACTGCTACACAATTCCACCACTAGATGGAGTGATGACCTCATTCTGCGGACATGAGCTGAATGAATAAACCATCAGACCAATGTAACCTCTGTAGTTTACAACAGCTGTGAGTTAGAGATTTTAACATGTTTACAGTAAAGGCTATGAATACCAGCCTGGAATAATCTGAACAACTACTTAAAATGTGGTAAAAAAAACAAGCCAGACAGAGACAACAAGCGGCACACACTGATGCATTTTGATACTGCTTCATCATCCCATCGTTGCTGTATACTGTATATTTGCGTGTGGATGACAGCAAACCGTGGTCGATCCACTGCTTAGAGCAACTCGATTCTATGAATAATTCAAAGTGTCTGCCCAAGAAACAGGCCACTGCTGCAGAGAGGGCTACAGCAAGAGAGCTGGGCATCAGTGAGGGTTGGGTGGGTGGTTAGGTATACACAGATGCTGTTAACACACAGTTAAAATACCTCATTAGAACATTTCAAGTCAACACCATGGCCTGGGAGGGAGGGAGGGAGGGAGGGAGGGGAGCGACACTGCTGATGTTTTAGCCCAGTTTACTGTAGTGTAGAAAATAAAATGAGGAGAACAGCGGAGAGAGTGGCATCTATGTCACCCTGACAAAGCTGTGAGCTGAGCAGCCCGTGCTGCCCTGTTTCACCAGTGACTGCACTCACGTGAGTCATGGCTCGTAACCGACATCATAGTGATAACATGAAGGTGACTTTCTTCTACCATCAATTTCCCAAGCAGCGAATAAGGAGTCCCACGTTCCCAAGGACTCATTTAACGCTCCCTGCCCTTTCATTTCAATCATGCCAGGATGGGACACAGGTCACCCCTGCTATCAGGTGATGATGATAGCATGACCCTGATGGATAAAAGGCATGGCAGTAGATCTACTACACAGCACAGCAAAGTCCTCCTGGATCATTTGTCACTGATGTGGATTAGAGGATATGGTGGGCTGGCTAGGGGGCTATGAAAGCATACTTTTCTTACAGAAAAAGCTTCTTACGGTCATTTGTTCTGAGTAGGATTTAGGGTATTTAGGCTGATACCACCCCAGATGGATAGAAATTGCCAGATATTCAACATCATGTGTGTCTTGTGTGTTTCTATAAGTTTACTATTGGCAAGGGCTGGGATCTAAAAAGCCTATGAAACTGTATAGGGCAATAGTCTTAGGAATGGACATATTTGCCAAATATCACTCCTGAGGTCCAGCCGCTGTGAGGATTTGCTACTTTTCTTTGACTCATGTGGTAGTAAATTGAATATCTTTAGATTTCAGATTTGATGACATTTAACAATTTGGCAGTGATGAACGTGTATGAATGAAATCATAATGATACTTTGATGTGAGCAGGAGCAAGGACAGGTGTAAAATACATAGAAAAAAACAGTTTTGTCCCCTGATGGTCTTTCAACTATTAACTGTCCACTGATTTTTGATAACCACTAGTAAGCAAGCACATGTTCGGGATAAAGATGAGTGAGTCCCAGAAGGAGAGCGTCCATTTTTGTTAGAAAGTCGCCTGAATCTTACGTACAATACAACATCAAAAAACACATTTTTTTTGCAAAATGTGCAGAGAGGAAATGGACAACAGTAATGTAACAGTAAGCGAGGTCATACACTCGGCCCATACTAGCAACTAAACAACTACCAACCATTGCTTAACAGCATTGTTGGCAGCACTACTAACAATATAAAAAGAAAGCAATGCAGGGAAAGTATACAAGGAGTCAAGTTTTACACAGCAATGACATGATACCAGTCCCAATAGGAGACACCAATGACTTAAACAAGCCACACACGATAACATTCACCAACACAATAAGAACATAGAACTCATGCAAACTTGTGTTAAAATTACTGTTGCTTTTGAGTATCTATACTATAGTTCTGATCAACCACACAAAAAAGATCATGCAAAAAAATCATATCGAGTGAACACTGACTGGTCAACAACCCAAATTTTAACATATGGCAAACACCAGCTCTATTACATCACAAAACTAAAATCCTACAGTGAAGCGTATTTAAAGTGAACGGTGGAGTGGAACCTGACCTGTCCAATTAACGCATGGTTGCATAAATTAGGAAAACTACCACATGGGGCCTCTAGGCTCCAGTTCTGCCCTTTCTGCAGTTTAATGTAGTAGGTTATCAGCTGTTTTAATCTATTTAGATACTGCAAAAACATTTGTGTTTACACCTGATTAGTGGCTTTAGCATATTGTAGAGCAATGCACCAGTCTCGTAGAGATGCCTGTAGTGAGCTGCAGTTTGAGAGGATGCTGCTGCTGACTGCAGCAATGCGGTACACTCCAGACTCATCCTGGCTCAAGTTAGAGGGCTCAGATTTACTGCACTAATGGGCCAAGGTGCACTTTGCAGATTAAAACTGCAGAGAGAGAGAGGAAGTACAAAGAAAAGTGGGGAGAGAAAGTAGTTCCTATCCAAGTCCAACCATCCTGCCTGCCTGTGTCCAACTATTTGGATCTTGAGTTAAAAATCCTAAGATGTGACAATAGAAAAGGAAAACAAAGGCTGTAACAAAAACTTAGACATTGACATAGTTACATTCATAAAGGCTAAAAAGTATTTCTATGGTTGCCGTTTAGAAAAGTCCTCTATGCTCCTGTTAAAATTGCTATATTTTAAGAAAAGTACAATGTTTTGTGCCAGGGAGAGGAATTAATGAGTGTCTAGAGATGAGCCTTCAGAATGGACTTCCTGGTATGTACGTTATCCTCTTACCAGTGCCCTGTAGCAAGTAGCAATACGCCTACACCAATGCAACCCCTGGCATTTCTGATGCAGTGTTTTTGTTGACCCTAACACGGCCTAAAGCATCAAGACTTGTGTATTTTCAAATTGTATGTTTACATGTCATCTCAAATAGTTTCACTGCAATACACCAAACAGGAATATGCAATGTTTATTTTACTGCCTAAATAAAAAGAGAAAGAAACACACTATGAGCACTAAACTATGCCTGTGATGCAAACCATCATGTAAACCATGACAGACGCAGACGTGAAGAAATCATAATGTTCGATTTTTGACAAGTAATTGCTAGCTTGTGTAAATTTACTGCAAATTTCAGTTAATTATCACAAAAATAATACCTGACATTATATCAGTCTCCGCTTCAAAAATGAAGTCAGGCTATAATATAATATATATCATAAACTATACACTTATGACACAACAGCAGGACAGAGGCACTGGTCAGAGAGGGAAAGATTAGATGGAATGGGAGAGATGGTGCCGTGATGTTTCAGACAAGCTGAAGTCATGGAAGAATGTATGAATCTCAATAGCCTCTGTTAAGCTTGTCTCATACACCTCAATCTCTTCTAAACAAAATGCAAAATTGAGTCACAAAAGGCTGTTCTTCATGCTCTCTATCCATAAATCCACCTACACCCAGCCTGAGTGAATTCCCTCTTGAGACAGGGCTTACGTGAGCAAGGCAAGCAGGCAGTCAGTGCTGGCCTGGAAAGCACAGCACGGTGTTGTGTAGTATGTTGGCAGCTGCAGAAAACACACATGGACCCGAGCAGATGGCTGCGGAAGAGGGAGACAGGCTAACAGACGAGAACTGCCGGGGATATCCTACATGGGAGTTCAGTCAGGCAGAGAGAGAGAAAAGCTAACTGTGTTCTCCGTCAGGCTACAAAGAGGATTCAGACGGAATCTCCTCTTTTTTTTCCTGTGACATTCAAAGGATGAAATTCAAAACCATGTAAAGATGTGAATCCATGTCAGTGTACCGCATTTCCTCTCTCATCATCAGAAAGACAGTTTGTGGTTTTATAAATGGTCTCCTCTCTGTTAAGCTGTAGAGGGCCCTTGATTACAGAAACAGTGCAGGTCACTGGTGCCAGCAGAAAAAAAAAAGCTAACAGCAATTTGCATAAATAGCCTATTTATACAGCAAACTTCTGATACAAATCCTCACCCCCCCAAACCCCCACCCCTGACTTAAAAGAAGTTAAAAGCACAACTGAGAGCTCTGCTGTCAGAAATCATTAAATTCTAGGACAGCTGCAGATGTTTTACACACAGAGGTTTACCACATTTTATAATCAAACTTTAAGCCATGCCCATCATCAGCTGCCATGGCTGGGTTTCCATAGATTAGAGTTCAGCTGCAAAGGCCTAATGGCGGGTGTTATACATTGAAGGGCCAATACACTTGGCTCTTGCTTTAGATTTTAATTATACTAAACTCTTGTATTTGTCATTTGCATTCTATCATGCACATACAATGACCCATCATCACAGCTAAGTGTGGTCAGGTGCAGCCTCTCATACAGTTTCTCTTTAAAATGATTTTCAGTATGTTTGGAAACAATTGAGAAACTTTTTTTTATAATAATACTATATTAACAAATTTTCAAACGCCCCAGAAATTTACATATCCACCTCAAGGAATGAAGCAAAAACATGAACAAGACTTTCGCTTTTGTGTATAAATAATACATGAAGTATCCCCATTAAGTCTAGTACATATCTCTGACTACCTGGTAAATATACAGTATGAGATGTATGGTCCCAGGTTGCTTGTACCACTGACAGCATGAAGATGAATCAGCACTCTGTATGTCCTTGCTCAACATTTTGTTTATGCTCTTGTGCTGACTTATAGTCAATCCCTACTTTAAAACATGGTGCTACAGACAGAATCTGCTACAGAAATACCATCCACTACAAACACAAGTCAGGTTTACGGACCATCTGGAAATACTAAAAGAATGAGTTGAATATTACAAGCTACAAAAGACTGTACAGCTGACTTGGGCCTGTGACGCTGAAATGAAGCCTTTGTGAGCACTGCAGGGAGAGAACATGCTGCAGTGAACCAGGAGCACTGAGCAGCACACTGCAGTAGAAATATGAAACCATCTTTCTTTTCTTCTGGTTCCATCCTAGTTCTCCCTCTACACACCACAGACAAATAAGGACAATGAAAATTAGGCCTGGAGAGACAAGTGTTTCTGTCTAATGGCACATGGTATTTGTCCATGAATTCTGGACAAGGCTGAGGAGCTTTAGGTTGGATCATGGTGTTAGACTGACCTTTTTACCATGTGCTTAAACCTGCTAGCCTATTTACGTTGTCATTTCAGACCACACCCAAGAGAAGTAAGATTAGTGATTCATCTCACTTTTTGGGAATGACTGCTAAATCCCTCCATCTACACAAATGACTTTCTCTATGCTTTACATTCAAGGGGTTCATTAGGTTACTAACATCTTTTCACTATGCATAGCCTGCCCTGTTTTTTTTTTTGTTTTTTTTTTAATCCTTGTTGAAGTACTACATATCAGTGCTATCCGCATCACTGCACATGTAATGACACATGGGCATGGGCAGGCTGTACTGAAGAGTTCAATTTTTAGTTCTGCATAGGTGAGCAGAAAGCATTAAGTTGACAAAAACAAAGCTGGGCAAAGGGATGCAGAGTGGCAGAGGCGATCAATACATCTAAATCCAGTCAGTCATTAGGGAGGATCAAGAGGACAGCAGCAGATCTGTAAAAGCTATATTAATACCACTAGTTTAATTCTGCACAACACATACAGTAACTTTATACAAAATGTCTGCATTTGCAGCCAACTATAACATCACTGTGTACATCAGATACTCAAGAGGACACCTAAAGGCCTGGTGTTTTGCTGCTGTAGCCAAGTTAAGCATCTTTAATATTTCTACTTAATACTGCCTCGATTTTGTCCACACAGAGTATTGGCTTTAATGTTTTTATAAGTGGTGGATAACTGCGTGCTCTGACTAGGCTTGGCTAGAAACTAGGCCTCTAACATTTTGGTACTGCCTTATTCAAACACTAAACCAGTGAGAAGTAAGCCTACCCAGCTCCCCATCTGAAGGGATAGTACTATGCTTCTCAGGGAGGTTACTGGGTTGACGCAGCAATAACCATAAACACAGACATTATAGCCGGAGGTGATGTTTAAGTTATCTGCTGGATTTAGCTTTTGTGTCGTCAGCTAAGGATTCCTTGGAGTCTGTGCAGATGGCAGAGAGCCATTTGCAGCATAAGATGAGACGTTCAATGATCAGCTTCTGCTGATGGTTTTCTATTTATACAATTACACTGATAATTTACATAGATTGTTCAATAACTCAGAAGGTTTTATTATGTATCATCCTAATGTCTTCACATACAAGCTCTTGATACCTCTTATTTTATTTTCCAGCCTCACAGGATTCAATCTTCTCCCTCAGGGTGTTACCATGCCACTCTGACAGATGCTGTTTCTAACTGACAGGGAAAACATTGAGAGTATGGTCCAGAGTTCCTAATGAAATCTGGCGCAAATGCAGCAAGTGGCTGGCGGCTCTTTGAACAGAGTCTGAGTGCCCCCCGGGAGAAGCAGCCTGCAGCAGCAAGCAGGAGGAGAAAGAGAGAAAATTGGGGGAAAAACATTGCCTGAAAATAAGGAGTGGGTAAAGGAGGCGGAGGAGGGAGTAGAAGAGAAAACTGCAGTAGACATTGTGGGGAAAAAGCTGAGTAGGCACTAGAGAGCAGGCTGGCTGGTCCAAGGAGGCACTGTGTTGCAAAACAGCAGTGCTATGCATCACTTCCCTCCATCTCAGACCTTTACCTCCCTCCTCTCATGTTCTGTGGTGCTTGACAATTGGTGGCAAGCACTCACATTTCACAAGGCAGTCACAAAACTACTTGAATACTCAACATTTAATAACATGGATTAAAACTAATATTCTACCTCATGTTTTGGAAGTTTACTGCTACAGTAAACTTAGAAGTAGAGACAATGCTGTCGGCCAGCTAGAGATACTGCATTTATCAAAATATTTGAAGCTTTTAAATGACACTGTCACCCAGAGCAACTGAAAATGAGTTAATAAACAAGGGTCTGGTCTGTGTCTTGCTGTAGGAAACTCTAGCAAAGATCAAACCTGTGACCTTTAAGTAATGTGATGTTCTCAATACAGCCTCCTGCTGCCACTTCACTGTAACAAGACATGCTTTTCTTATTCCTCTGTGTGTCATGCTAACCAGTGCAAGGTCACTGAAGAACTAAGTGAGAACATGTAAGAGGGAGGTGATGTTTCCATGGTATTAAATTGCACTTACTTTTTACATTTCATACTGCTGCAAATGTGCTTTCACACATTTCATTTCAAGCCACATCATGGTGTTATTATGGTTGAGCATTGCACAGGACGGAGAGCATCCCTCTGTTAACTGTGATGCAGTCTAGCTTCTGTTCAGCATCATCAAGTACAGAGCATTAACACCATCTTTGAACTTTAGGTTTCAAGATTCGATCAAAATTAGTTATGGGATGTACTTGCGCCTAGAGGTTCAAGAAGCTGTCGATGTGATCACAACATCCCCTGGTTGGATTTTATGTAAAAATCAGCAATATCGTATATTAAACAAAATATGCTTAACTTATTTCTTTTAACCATTTTTACTAACAAAGCTTTTAGAGATGATTTCTAAGAAAATTCTCTCTCCATAAGAATCTTAACAGAGAAAGAAAGAAAAAGTTCCAGCAAACATCAACTTCACTTGTCCCTATTGATTAATTGCTTTAACCTGCTTAATCCCATTCTTGGTCACAACAATGGCTTTCCAAGCGAACAGAAAGAGAAAGAAACCAGACATTCTTTTTGATCTGATTGAAATTTGTTAAATCTGCAGAGTCACTCCACAATGAGTGATGGATTTTTTTCTGGATTTGTCAACCAAACAACCTTTTTATTCACATCTATATTAGGAGGGAAAAACAGACGTGTGAAGACACATTAATAAGGAAAAAATATAATATGTTAAATAAATTCCCAGCAAAAAATCCCTAACTCCTCCTTCTGTCCACTGTGCTACAGCATCCTGTACATAGGCTGTCAATGTTTCACACAATTAAAGTGAAGCATTGTGACAAACTGGCAAATTACACATACAGTATAACCACCCACTCACCCACACTCTTCAGCCCATGCTACGTTGCCCACTCAGTGTAGTAATGTTGACAAGGATGACCAATACACTCAGTCATACCAAGAACATACTGTAAATGTGACACAGTGCATTCAGTAGTTTCTTGTGTATCGGTTATATTGATTAGCTTTGTGTGCAGCTAAATTAATAGCAACCAAAAATACTCTTGGATTATGTCTTTCATGCAGTAACCTGTTATTCCAGTATTTCCTGTCAATGTAGTTGTCACAGATGATAATTGCATTGACAGGAAATGCAGGGAATAACAGTTATAGCAGAAACAACGCTGCTTTATCTTTTTTATCAATTGTATGTTACCTGACTTTACAAAAATAGATGTAAAAGATGGGGGCATCACAGTCACCTTCACCTAAAGTCATTGTCAACCCACTGTTAAACAGAGCCTGACTGATACATCAGTATGTCAGTTTCACTGGCCAATTTAAAATTATTGCAGATAAATCACTACCAGTAAATCATTAATGGCCAATAAGTAATAAGAAATTAAAGTAATGGAAATCCAACATTATATGAATTACAGTGTCATTACTTTGTAGTTTTTCCACCAGAGATCACTGTGACTCCCCTTTTGGCACAAACTAGTTCACTGAGGGCATCACAGCTCGGCTAACTGCAGAGCAGAGCAGGACAGAGTCAGCGTTTGTGAACCCATTTCTTCACAGTAACATGCTCATTCTGACATGTGATACATTACATGAATGATAATAAACCATGCTCCCTCTTTTCTCGTGTTGTATAACCTAAATAAGCCTGACAGCAGTCGTGTGAGCCAGGCCTGGTTTTTGCGAGTTTTACAAACTTGATTTTACGCTTATTTGTGAAACAGTCAGTAAGACAGTTCTAGCAACCACATGAACAACAGCCTTATCATTTCCTCCCTCATTAGTATAGCGCTGACAGCCGATGTTGCTAAATTAGTTAGCCACAAACCTAGTTGATGCCATGGCTTGTCAGCAGAAGACAGCTCATGAGCCATTAACATATAGAGTTATACTCATTCTACCAACTGGTGCATTGAAAACATGTCTGATTTTCACAGACGTTATACTGATAGTCTCAAAAGTTTTAAGCTGAGACATGGTGACTTTTCAGAATTAATGCTAAACCCCTTAGCTATTGTGTGACCATCACATTTCAAAACAGCGCCAGAAAGGCTAGAAAAGCTGCACCTGTCCGCCTCTTAGTGACCTCAGCCAACAATTAACGTTACACTATTTACCAGAAATCAATTCTTCTTAGCTGCTCTATAACAATAATTGCTAGTGGCGGCACAGCACAACTTCTTGTGTGGGCCACTGTTTTAGAGCCATAAATTATTTGATTTCCACGAAAACTGACGTTTTATCTGGCTGTGAAACTATAAAGTTTATCAATACATTATGTGGTATCGGATTGGTGCATAGACTCATCAATTTCCAATCCAGTATTTTAGGCAGTATGGAAGGCATTTCCTATACTGACATTAGAATCGGAACAACTCTGACAATTATCCTGTGTATGGGGTTGTTTGTAGACAAAAAAAAAAAAACATCAAGAAAGAAAAAAAATCTATCCTGATACAGCTACCTTATCAGGAAATGCTTAATGTTAAAGGATGGGGATTAGTGTTTGGGACATCCCTAATGACAAGTAAACAAAAGAACAATGTCCCCTCTGTTGGCAGACACAGACAATTAAGACTATTCAAGTCCAGCTGGGCTCCATACTGCGCCTTTGAAATGGCAGTGAAACCCTGATGATTTGTGGAGCACAGACAATCTGCCTGTCTGACATAGGATGTGTGATTCACACAGACTTTAAATGCCAGCTGAGGGAGGTTATGGCCTTTACTGTGGTTATCAGCAGTGAGACAGTGATGGTCTGCAGCATTACGTCCTCCTTTAGCCATCATCGTAACCCCAAGATCAGATAATGTATGTATGTAAGCATCAAGTGCACAGACATCCATCCTTCTGATCACATACACGTGTGCAGATCTGACTCTCTCATGGATGACTTGGCAAGGTCACTTTCCACATCCACACACACACATATATATATATATACACACATACATACATACACACACTATCTTTGTGAGTACACTTGACATAATGCATTCCCTAGGCCCAAACCCTAGAACCAAGTCTTAACCCTCAAATCGTCCTTTGAAGTTGTGAGGACCAGCCAACATGTCCCCACTTTCCCAAGATGTTCTCACTCCGTAAGGTCTATAACTCAAATTGGTACACACAGACACACACACACACATATGCACACACACACACACACACACACACACACACAGAGAGGACACTGGTGCAGCTGCTTTTTTATAACAAAACACTGCTCCTTATAGTGGCTCGAGGGTGGAAACATCATTCACTTATCATTGTGACCCCAGACGGCACTGCAACTGATTGCTTGATAAAGTTACTCTACATGTGCTGTAGTATGATTGAATAGGCCTATTGTAAACACAAAACTCATGTATCTGAAACAGCTGGTTACTGGCTTGTTTTGCTGTGTGTTATGAAAGCAGAGACTTGCCATCAAACAGAATCTGTGTACCAACACAGGAGCTGCAGTGCAGCAACCATATAAAATACATATAGCCTTCCATTGAAAGTAGGACAAACTTAATGGCTACATGCAAGTGTCCACACAATGACTGCATGGTAGTGTATGGATTCATCTAAGCATGCTTTAACATTGTAGCTATTTGAGTTTCTATAGGAAGACGGAAGAAAGATTGACACCAATTGCCCACTGCCCTCTGTACAAACACAAAAACACACTCACATTACATCAGAATACCTACACAAACCCTTAGTACTTGCGTGGTCGAGCATGAGAACAGCACCAGGTTTCCTGAGGCATAAAGGGTTAACATCATGCTGCTTATTCATGTCCACATATATGCTTTTGGCCTGCCCATAGTCTGTGTCACAGACAATCACTGTAGAAGTTCAAGTGTTTGTTTACCAACTGATTTGTGTGTCCCAGAGGCAACAGCAACTACGCTCTAAGAAGAGAGGGCTTCTATGTGTATTAAGGTAATAGCACTTGTTTTGATTCTGTGTGTCATTGCAATGTGACCAGATGTTATTGTGAATCAATGTGCCATCTGTACTATTACATTAACCTTGGTAATCTGTGAGGCTAACAGCAGGCAACGTGTAGGACTGTGAAGATGTGAAATACTGTTAGCAGCAGTACCATACCATTGGTGTGCATTTGCTTCGGGTCAGTTGTTACTATTATTGTTATTTCTCGGTACCTCTCAGTAATCCAATGCATGACTCTTTAGTAGCAAGTAGCATGCCATGCAAGTCATAGTAGACACTAGATTAATGTTTTCTACCATACATTAACACAATAAAGTCATTAGAAAACTTACTGAACCTTCATATTACATCCAAAAATCACTCATCCAAGTAGAATTTGGAAAATGAGCGGCTTTTTGACAGCTCGTCACGTTTCATGACTCAATTAGTCAATCACCAGAAAATGAACGGATGACAGTTCATCTCTTAATCATTTAAGTCCTTTTTCAAAGAAATCCAAAACTGTTCCTGGGTCCAGCTTCTCCAAAGTATGTATTTCTCTGTTTCGTATCACTGTATGTTCACTACCTTTGGGTTGTTGGACCGTTGAAGAGGCTGGAGTTTATTTTCTGCCATAACATAATGACACTGGTGATAGTTTGCTCAAGAATCTACCTAATCACATTCACAGACAACACCTCCATCAGGCCATATCCTTACAAATATTTCTTTCAGTTTTAAAATAATCCTGAAAGATGGGGCAGGAGACAGAAGTCCTGTCTCATGTCAATGCTTTCCATCTTTATGTATCTCAGTATCTTAATATCAATATTGTGTTTCTGTGTCGCCAGCAGACAGTCTCTCTGCCTCCTACAGTGCCGTCCATCTGTCTTTCAACCTGTTTTAAGCAGCCCTTCCCTGTACATATCACTCTGCCTCATTACTGTCTCTTCAGAATAATGTACCTTATTTTGAACAGTATTTGTTGAATTACTGTGGTTACAAGGGCAAATGGCAACAAAACAACTGACAAAACAAAAACTGTCTTGCACAAATCTAAAAACATCTTGCTTTACAGTTGACACTAGCAACGCTATTCATCTCAATGAAAAACTCTTATTGCCTCCTACTTTGACGTTGTTTCCAAAATGCCTGACAATGTTTATACATCCTTTCACAGCCCACATATGCGAGAAGCACTACAACATTATTGTTTGCATAACAGTCTATATAATTTAATGCTTGAAAACAAAATGACTATTCAGTGGGTGCTGATGTTTAGTGAGTATTGATGTGAAGTAAAAGAAAACCAAAAAGTTTAAAAGGCAATTCAAAAGTATTCAAGCAAAACAACAGATCTCATCAACACTGATAAGGACGGGCTTCAGCTCCTGAAGCCCCCACTTCTTTCAGCTAACAAGAAGAAGACAGAGGACACGTCGGCACCAAAGCCTGGATGACCAAAGAGTGAAAAAACTTCAACCTGTCCAACAGTTTCCAAGTTGTGGTGTGAGACATTGATGACAGAGACAGTGTCATCAGCCCAAGCCGGTAAAGGGGGTGTGAATATATTCTTGGCAAGCATTAGGCCCCTTAGTATCAAATGAGCATTGTCTGAATGCCACCACTTACATAAACGTTATTTCTAAATGAGTGTATCCCTTCTTGGCAACTTCCTCCAGGGCAATGTTTCCTAAACATGACAGTTACTTCAGTTTACACCAAATGTCCCCACAATCCCAACATCGCAGCTCTGGGATGACGTATGTGTGGATCCCAATGTGCCACCACAAAAGCTGTAGCAACTGTGACACATTAAATTCGGGCAGGGTCCATGGATGAATCCATGCCTCAAACTGTTCTGGAGGCCAAAGTGGACTTGCCGAATAAAAGATAATTATATTAATACTGAAAGGAAGTGAAAGTGAAAATCCCTGATTCAAATCCTCTGCCTCAACTTTTCTGTCATTGTGAAACTACAACACAGCAGATGAGCGCTCTGACAAAAAAAAAAAAAAAAAAAAAAAAAAAAAAAAAATCACTGCCACACCAAGAGCTGACTGTCAAAGTTTTTGGAGCATTCCACTTTGAAAGTGACAATGCTGCCTCAAACTGACAATGCCCAAAGAGCACAGTGTATAGCTACTGATATCCCTGCTAACTTATTTATCACAAAGGTGACCTACATGACACTAGCTGCCTATGAGGGTAAGTATCTGCCAGTCGCATACAAATTTTAAACGAGACCTCCTGATCAAAGTGGTGTCTCTTGGTGAAATGGTGTCATGCCAGGGATTATATTTTCATGCTGGTGATTTTTATTACTTTCATTACTATAGCAATTGTAAATAATTTATAATATTAATAAATATTATGTTTCTGCTACTCTTAAAAATAATTCAAAGTGAATATTTATTATCCATTTACTTAATTAATATGCACAATATTTGGTACAATACTTGCTTAGTTGTGATTACTTAGAGTGCCGCCTCCTGCTCTTGACAAACTCTTTTCTAACAAGTATTGCACTCAGTGGATTTCTGTCATTTGTAACTGCAATTGTAGCATTGAACCGATGCGGTGGCGCTGCATCATAATCAGCAGAGTGCACCGGGAAAGGCGCTGATTATTTCTTTTCAATTTATCATTTATTGTAGTCTTTGATATGTCATGAAATTGTGAAAAATGCTGTGAGTTTATTATTGTCCTTTTGGAAATTCCCAAAGATTCACTAGAACTCCTAAAATATCTTGCTTGTAAAAAGTGTTCTTGTGAGTCAGCTGAAGACGCGCTGCACATGCACGTGTGAGCACATGATCAGGATGGTACCGCCTCCGCATCATTTCGTTCCAGGGAAAACTCTGTCACACATAGACAATCTGATCAGAAATATGGTAGTAACCAACACAGTGAAACAGTACAAAGTCAGAGAGGATGGATGGTTGGAAAGTTTTGAGGGAAACAGTTTTTAGATCACAAGCATCTTGTCTTCAAACGAGGCCAGCCAGCGATCTAAAAACTTTAAGCCACAGGGGTAACATAGGGGCTCAGAAGTCAAACCTACTGTTCTCACTCAAAGAGGCAGGCAAGGCCCTTAGTAGTGAGCTACTTTATATCCAAAACTAACATGAAATACTGAGGCTTTGTTCACAGAGTTCCCTCTTTCACAAACTCGCTTCTTCATTGCAGTGTTCATTGTGTTCATCTTCTTCATTGTGAGTGTTTTCTTATTTACCGCTGTCAATAAGACCTTTGACAACAGTAAATAAGAGTAGAATTTTGTCACAGTATGATTGTTTGAAGAAACGGTAAGTAATAACATTACATTATCACCCACCTGATAGCTGCAGAAAAAGATACTGAAATGAAAATCAAGCACATAATCCCCTCTGATCTTGCAGGATATCCTCTAAAGGGTACATTCGACAAGTGCTAACAAATAAGTAAATATGCGTTTTGGCAGGTTTGTCTTCTTTCTGCTCTTTTTCTCTGCAATTCTCTTTCCATCAATCTATATTCATCCTCTCCCACTTCTTTGTCTGAGAGCTATGTGCCAGGTCAGCCAGCCCTCTGCTCTCACTGCAGCACAGACACATTAGGACTGACAAACCTCCAACAGAGGGATGTGATTTAATTCCTTTGTGTTCAAGATTTGTTTATATCGATAATGCAGCTTTGCTAATGTGTGCTTGATTGTAATGCATATACATAATACAGATTTGTGCCCAGTCATGTCATTCTTTTCATATGTGAGAATTAATAGCCTTAGATTTCTCTCAACCTATTTTCCTGAACTATTTACTCTTTTGGTTCGACCTAATGGAGATGGGCCAGAGCCTTTTTTCTAGTGAGTAGCTAGCGCAGCCCACATGAGCTGTGGAAAAGTGAAGGACCCTGGAGCAGAAGAGACATAGCCTGGACCTGGGTGAGGAGTGCACATACAGAAAAATGACCAGGCAGTGACACCATCCAAAGCATCTGCTCTCTTACCACTTCCCCTAATGTCCCAAAGACAAAGCACACACACAACACTATCATGTGCACATTACACTGAACTAAACCAAAGTGAGTTAGCCTAAGGTGCATCATGTAAGCATAAAATAAATGGTTATCACATCATGGGTGCAAGTCAGTGATTAATGCTAAGCAGGCAATACAGTATTGGAGTTTTACTAATGTTGCAGTCTAGAATCAGGACAAAAAAATCCCACAGTGCGCAAGCTTCAGACTGAGGCTTTCTAATCAATCTTAAGTATTTGCAGCAAATACAGACATGACCCCAATAACTCAGCCATCACGAACAGCACAATGTCTCATAAGTCACATACACACGTCAACCACTACAATCCGTGCTAAATCGTTATTCACACTCGCAATATTGTTGTTGTAATTCACATGGACTGTTCACAAAGCGTTGCAGTATATCATGTTTAATGTGGTTTGGGCTTTGCCAATTGCATCTAGACTCACAAATCATGTCCGACATGCACACATCACTTAAAAAGAAGCCCTGAAAAAACGAACATGGAAACATAAATCTTGACGATCACACTGACTCAGAGAAGATCAGAGAACATCAGAGTGGGAAAGCAGCCCCGTTGTATCTCAACACTAACTGTGATATAAAAGTACCTTGTATGTGTGAAAATGTGTGCTGTGCTTATTCAATCTGTGATGTTTGTGGTCAGGTGTTGCATGCAGAAAGGTGGTCAGTCTTCGTTTCTTGCGTGTGAAAAATTTTCTTATGCAGCTGTTTAGAGCAGAGGTTGGTCTTCTCCAAAATCAGACAACGCCAAAACACCTCATGAAATAAAACCTTCAGAGGAAATAAACAGATGATTTCATAAAGCAAGTGTACAAAGAGTGAAGCTTCCTCTTTTAGACGGTCATCTTGCTAAATTGATCACAAAAGGCAAAAAACATGACAGCAATTGTAATACAGTGTATGTTTGCTTTGTGGTGATAATCAAAGCAATATGTTGTCCACAGAAGATCAGTGGAACTGTTTCCAGCTGGGAAATTATTCATTGGCTGTGAGGTGAGGAGGTCCGGTGACCGCATGCCGCACAGAAAAGTCAAACAAACTTTTGAAAAAGCCAAATATTATGCTTTTAATGGTTTAGAAAATAAATACAAAAAAGAAATTAATCCCCATAAATCTCATAAAAAAAAACCATTTTGCTATTGTATTTCAGTCACACAACTCTTCTCTAGTAGTCACATTTTTTGTTACCTTACCTTCATGTGGGTGGAAAAGGCTATTATATCGTACAGTACAGTTTCACCTAGGTTGATTTTGACCAGACTTTCAGACATTTAGGTCGACATCTGTCCATCTTTGGTTTTAGAGGGATTTATAACACTTGTTGGAAAGATTTTATTGCACTTAACGTAACGAGCTGTCAACCTGTCTCTCCTCTGCTCTGCTTCATGTGTGTGGGGAGAGGCAAAGACACACACAAGGTGAAACATAAAGCAGAGGAGAGAAACACGACTGTAAATGACAGCAAAATGTAGTAGAGATAAATAAATATTTTTATTTTTTTCCCAGCTGCATCTACTAACTTTTTCCACCTTATGACAATACTTAAAGCCCAAAGAAACTTTTCATTTCTAATCTCACAATATGCTTGTTTACATTCTGTATGCTATGCTTGAACAATAATTGTCATGTTTATGATTTAATGCTTTTTTTTCCTATTATGTTAGTTTGCTAGTTAACAAGTTTGTTTTATGTTCCTACCCTAACATGCCTAACTAGCACGTACTATGCACTTTCAGTGCACTTTATTTTGATCTACTTGCACTTATTAAATAGATATACTTAGTACTCACATCAGGGTTTCCTACTGCACTGGAGCTTTAGTGATGAAATGTTTTAGTCAACAGAATTTGTTGCACTGTATATCCTCATATTGTTCTCACATATTTAAAGTTGTTTGTGCACTTAGTCTTACCAACTTTTAAGGGTATTCAAGTTTAACAGTCATACCCTGCTAATGTGTGCCTAATAAAGACTGTGTGGGTGTGGTTTGACAAGATTTGACAGTGGCCTGGCAACAAAAGCAAAGAAATCCATGACTGTAATCACATTTTGATTGAAATAATGCTAAATCCTGATTGATGTGCAGAAGTACTCGATATCACCTTTTTCCAACCCAGACCCACTACTTCGTGAAAAGAGCACTGACAAAACAGCACAGACCAAATGCTTATGTGAAACAACCAAAACTGTTTAAAAAATCTTGTATGCTCACATTAGACACTTTTGCACATAGGAAGCTGATTGAGAAAATATGTTTTCAGGGGCTTTAATGTTTTAAGTTATAACTGAATCCTGGCTTCTAGAATTAGAAAAGGGCATTCTTTCAACTTTTAGACCAGCTCTACCCTTATCAAGACTAATATAACCACAATGTCCTCTTTACTTCAGCATAAGTCAATTAAAAAAATATGGGAGTTAAGGAGGAGGAAAAAACACCTGCTAAACAAGTATGTGATCATTTCACTGAGGTCCTGTGTGGGAATGTGTGTCCATGTGAGTATGTGTGAGTCTGATGCCCCTTGGGAGCTCCAAAACAGGGCTAATGAAGCTAGACAGGTCAGTAAATCTTAACTGCAGAATGATTACTGAGCTCAGTTTAGGAAACACCCCCACTGGAGCATCCAGCAGATCAACCTCTAAAAACTGCAAAGAGCCAGGACCTACATTAGTGATAGGGCTGAGTGAAATGTCAAACATGTTTCAGTCACTTTTGTGTAGTAGATGTCTATACTGTCTGCATAATGACTTACACCTCACTATGTGTTATGTATGTAATTCACCCAAAGAGACTTTTAAAGACTTTTCCCTCTAACATATGTAAGATATGTCAAACGCCTCTCTGCAGAGTACCATGGATTAGAGCTAAAACAATAATAACAAACAAGTTGTCAAGTGACTGAAAATGAGTCAGCAACAATTTTTGATAAGTCAAACATTCACTGGTTACAGCTTTTCAGATGTAAATATTTGTTTGCTTTCTTGGTCTTCTAGGTGAGAAAACTGAATATTTGGATTGGCCTGTTGGTCTGACAAAACATAATCATTAATCCTAAATAAACATAATCATTAGTATTCATTCAATCATTAATCAATAATGAAAGTAATTTTAAATCTTAATCCTACTATGGGTGGCCCGGTGCAGATAGTGACTAACTTCAAAGCTAGGACTGGACGATGTACAAAAAAATCATATTGCAATTATTTTGGCGATTGCAATATGAGTCGCGATTTCAGTTGGAATGGTCATTTTTGCATTTTATTTTCACTGAGAAAAATATAAAAATTATCATGATGTGATTTTTGTGGGGTCTTATACCAAACAAGCATGTTCCTTTACATCTAGAAAATATGATTTGTATGACTGGGGCGTCTCTGTAGCACCACAATGCTTCACTTATGTTGTGACACATTTTACCTTTTTCCAAAAAATTTTAGCTCCTGCAATTTGGATTTGCGCTTGGCCATGTTACGATTTCGATAATATTTCGATTAATTGTGTAGCCCTGCTTGCATGCATGCATATGTGTTGGCACACTGTGTGCAGCAGTCTCTATTGTTTTCCGTTTTTTGCTGTGATATCGACTTTGGTATTGAAAATCATCGAATTTCAACGGTATTGGTACAGATTATCAAAATTCTGGTATTGTGATATCCCTACTCACATTTACCCATAGTGTGTTGATTTATTTTGTGATGTATAATATGCTTTGGCTATAACTCAGACGGACATTTGCCTGAAATGAAATGAAAATGAAACCTCTGACGAATTAACTGGTCTCAGTATTATCCTATTCCATTCTTTTAATACTTTGCAGTAACTGCTCAAAGAAATGTGTCTACACTTTGAAATCAGCAGGTCCAGTATAATTGCAACATCATCAAAAAAGTAGCATCTTCTTTGTTTCTAGCATAACAAGTATGAGGAATGACATCTAACCAAAGCACAAATTCCAGATGAATCTGCCTCTCCTGTTGTCACATACTGTAGCATTTTTTTAAGGGGATTTTGTTTGAAGTACTGTTGATAGTATTGTTTGCTGGGCCTCATCAGTGCATTTAGCACTACTGTCTCTTTCATCATAAGCCTATTTGTTGATATTACAAATTATAAATTAGTATTAAGAACAGCAAGCTCACTCTGTTAAGAGTTAGGCTACTCAAGGACAAATTTAATGCAGACATTTCAGAAAAAGCCAGCTGTCTTTGTAATATAGAGCCCAGTGAAAGGACACACCAGCACATGAATCTGCCTTTTTCTGCTCCTTACAGAGCATTCAACAGCTTACTGCACCAAACTGAACCCCTGCAGCCTGCTTTCCTCTTGGACCAGAGCCCATGGGTAGGCAAGCACATATACTGTATACAAGAGTGTGCACACACGCACACTAACACGCACACACGAACACACACGTGTACAAGCACACACAGGCATGCAGAGATACTGGCACACAACAATCAGCCTCGGCATGAACACCCACTCACAAACACACATTTTAATGACACGGTAACACATTCGGCCAGGCACAGATGACAGTCACAACCTCTCAGCAACACACATCACAGCATTGGGGAACAGTTAAGCCTTGGTTCTGGGTGTTGCTGGCTGTTGCAACTGCAACAGATGGAACTGCAGCAGCAGCAGCAGTGGGGCAGGTAAGGTGAAAAGGAATCGAACCTCCTGCGTGAATGCGCATGTGTGTGGATGTGTATTTTTGCGTGAGTCTGCACCTATGTCTTTTACCCTGGCTATTTTAAGGCGGTTCTTTATAAATCCTACAGCATGTCCAAGTCTCTGGGAAGAATTCAAAAGGACAGGGCATGCATAAAACATGACAGACATCCAGACAGAGGAGAGTAATGGAGTAGAGACAGAAGAGAGAAAGAGCAAAATACATGCCAGTATAATAAGGTATGCAAAGACAGTTTTCAATGCAGCAGTAGCCCTATCAACTGTCCTGAAAGCTCTGAGACAGTCATGGATATCTGGAGAGGTAGATATGCTACCTCGCTAGCATATTGTGTGACAATGTTAAATGCTGCTGCATACAGATAGTACGGCATTTGCTCCCCTGTAAGAAAACACAAGCAAGATCATCCCGACTCTCATTGACAGAGCAAAGTGAGAAGAGAGGCAGGAAGAGAGAGGGGTGAGAGAGAGAGAGAAAGAGAGAGAGAGATGGAGCATCAGACCTAGCGATGATGCTCTTGAAACACCCACCTCAGTCTGCTGCTGATTCCTGACGCAGTGAGTAGAACCAGGGAATAAATGCAGAATACAGTAGCTATGATGGAGGAGCAGGAGCCAAAATCCAAGCATGAAAACAGGAGAGGAGAAAGATACAAGACTAGTGAATGTGAGATCCTGTGTGACCAAGATTATGTGTCTGAGTGAGATGAGCATGTATGTCTGACATGAGAAAGACAAAAATACAGAAAGACAAAAAAAAAAGTGACACAAGACAGAGTGAACAGGAATGGGAACACGAGGTAAGAAAGAAAGAGACGGAGAGAAGAGACTGAATAGATGTGTGAGCTTGGAGAGTCACTGAGCAGAGCAGATGCATTAAAAGGAAATGCCCCTCCCTCTTTCCTCTACACACACACACACGCACACACACGCACGCACACAGTTCCCTTTGCACTGTCAGCATGCGAGTAAGCATGCATTCAGTGAATCAGAGAGAGCTGTAAATGGTAAAAGAGAAGAAGTGTTGGCCAGAGGAAAGCAAGCAAGAAGCATGTGTGTTCATTTTAAAATCAATGACATGACAGTCCTTCCTTGTACTAGGAAATCCATGGTTTCCACTGAAAGTGGCTTAAACTTATTGGCTGCATAGCAAGTGAACAGAGGTCAGAAAGCTAGCTATGGCTAAGAGACATTACACGGCGTTACCAAGCTCTATGCAAACACTGAAGAAAACCCCCTGTAAATCCTATATCCTTTTATGGCAGAATGAAACATACATACACAGTTCGGCATCAATCTTGCAAAAAAAGATATATAAATAAATAAATACATAAAAAAAAAAAATAAAAAAAAAAAAACTTCCAGTAAGTAGCACCCTGTATGCAGCAGCGTCTTCCTCTCAGGCCCAGGTCTGTTCTCAGCTATGCACTCTCAACCTTCATGCAGGGGGCGGTCAAGTGAGAGGATTACTTCACTACAACAATCAATAATTTGTTACATAATATGTACTACTGTACATCAAATGCAATGCACCCTTGTATACATAAGCTGCCTATTTTACTCTGAATATACTTTGAATGGGAAAGTGCAAGATTTAAGATACTAATCATACCACCTGCTAACAAACTCCTATGGTTCCACGAATCTGCAAGTAATGCTAGCATGAATCAATGTGCTATAAGCCCGCTGCTCTCAAAAAGCAGGGATGGAAATTTCACTTAATGCTATTGATATTTAACCAACATTTATGAAACCGCCTACCTGACTATACTATGGTGATTAGATAAAGAGTGAGAGCAGGAGACTAGGGCTGGGACGATTATCCGACGTAATCGACGTCGTCGATTATAAAAATTATTCGACGTGGAATTTTAGTGCCGACGCGTCGTGTAAAACCACACAGGGTGAATGTTCATAGAACAAAACCAGAACTTTCTAATGGGACCGTTTATATGCATCATCTTTGGTTTACCAGCGCAGCGCAAGGGCTGGGACAATGCGGTGATGTAATTGAAGTCATTGACTACGTGAATGATTTGTGTCTGTGTAATCTATTTGAACAACATGGCAACGTCTACCAGCAGTATGACGGAGCGTGTGGAGCAACACGCGGCAAAAAAGGCTCGCACACGGTCCTCCAAAGTTTGGGAATACTTTAATCTTGACACCAGCAGTGCAGTAGTCTGCAGACTCTGCAAAGTGCATCTGGCATATCACTCTAGCACGACAGTCATGCACGAGCACATAAAGAGGAAACACCCTGGTGCAGCGAGGCAAATTGTTATATTAAATGACTAACTGGAAAATAATTGCAATAAAATTACTGTTAGGTTAATAAAAAAATAATCGTTAGATTAGTCGAATAATCGAAAAAATAATCGCTAGATTAATCATTTAAAGAATAATCATTTGGGACAGCCCTACAGGAGACAGACTGAGACAGAATGAGTGGGGCAGCCAAAGCTGACTGCTGATAGTAGGAACACTAGGGACTACATTGGTTGCTAGTAACCATTGATGACGAGAAATACAGAGAATTTCAAATTTGTTCGAATTGGTTTTTCAGTACAGATTGCTCTGGGCATCAGGTAACTGAACAGGTGGCCAAGCAGGTAGTTGGGCTCAGAGATGACGCCTTTTAAGTGGAACACATCCCAAGTCCCATCATGCATTTCTGTCTAGCCTCGGCCAAGAAACATTTATCAGTATGGTATCAGTGTATAGATGAGGTTAGTGCACAGGCGAGAGAATTGAAAGGTGCAGCACAGTTTTTCACGACATTAAGAGCACAGCCAGTCTGAATTTATGTAATTGTACACAGCTAGCCAAGTAAATGGTAATCTAATCATGTGTGGCGTTGTATGCAGTTCTGAAACTGGTTGTTTATTAACTTTTTCAGCAAATCTGAGAAGAATACATAAATTATGGTAATGAAAAATGACAGTTTTTGCATTTTATAACTTGTCTCTGATTTCTAAGCATTTCCACTTCCAAGAAATAATATTCTTAGATGTGCTCTACCTCTGTCGTTATCGTTTGCTGTCAGTTTAGTGTTAAGATCAGTTTCCTTTAGATTTGTGTTAATGGATTTACCTCACCCTGCATGTGTATGTGTTTCTGTGTATGTGTGTATGTTTCCCAGAGCCTGAAGGGACAGCTAAAGCTTCACTGTTGCGCACCACTGTCCCTGGCCTTTCTTTCTAAGCTCAAGCCGAGTCACGGCATCTCCAGCTTCTGCTTCCAGTCAGACAACAGCTCTGCAGCTCACTCCTCTCCAGTCATGATGACACCAAGCATGGTGCGGTGTCTGCCAGACTAATGGGGCCACAGCAAGAGATCTTCACCCACACCCAAACAGTAACTACAACCTGTGAAGAGTTTCTGAGAGTTGACAGCACAAAAACTCCATTCAGTCCTCCAAAATAATAATACAAAAGCATTTAGTGATGCATTTCACAAAATGGATTAAAATGTGTGATTTTGCGAGTGGGAGCCAACATAGACAAAAAAAAAGGCTGCTACAAAATCCACTGTCCATGGACTCCCATAAATACACTCTCAAACATGGTCTTCCAAAATTTCCTACCTGCGACTCCACATTCATACTGAATGATGTGAGGGTTGGCTCTGTACTGTGTATGCCTAGTGCGGTAAGCCTGTAGTCTGCATGTGATGCTCTGGAGCTTTGCCAGATAGCTGCATAAGGGAAGGGTGCTGCTCCTGTGATCATGCCAGGTGCTTGAGTGTTTGTCATCCTCAATACCAGCTGCTGGGCAGTTCAAGAAACAATCGGTCCATTAATGTTAACCCATATCTTCCTGCTGCTATTGCAAGGTATTGGTTGAGGCCCCAAAAACTGTCTGCAAGAAAACCAAAATCTCAATTCACAACAATGTACGACAACATCCATACTTCCTTTTTTTACACTTAACTATGCCTGGTCAAGGTCATTCGGTGAATTAAAGCATTTTTTAATGGACTGCTATCAGCTATACCCATTACAGTTACTTTCAAAATTGTAACCCACTGTGCTCCAGGTACACCAGCTGTACTAACAGAAGCCAGCAGTTCAATTAATGATATCCACACTGACTGGAAGCATCAGAGTGCCTCAGCAAACAGACCGATCCTTCTTAGATTAAACTGTCTTTCTTTGCCTCTGGCCCTAGGCCTGCCATTAACATGTGTCTTCAGTGATCCAATCACAAGTACATCAGTTCACACCTAGCATTAGAAAGTGTCTCCACATGCATCTCGAGTGACCACTTGCAATCGGATCTCACTTGCCTGAATAAACGTGTACACATTGTTGTTTTTAGCCAGTCTGACTGGACAGTTCCATTGTGAATGTGTGTGTGTGTGTGTGTGTGTGTGTGTGTGTGTGTGTGTGAGAGAGAGAGAGAGAGAGAGAGAGAGAGAGAGAGAGAGAGAGGCAAGGAGGGGTTGACTGAATCAATGCACCTGCATGCAGCTCTACACTGAAATAAGGTTTTAGCCATTTGAAATAGTAAAATATTTTGGGTTCATTATGAAACTGTGGCAGTACTAATTGGACTGCGACAGAGGACGTCAGTAGAGTAGGTGGTCCTTCAATGTGGCCCAGAACGCATTTATGTTCACACTGCTAATAGATTGTGGCCCAGACCACCTCCGAATGTGGTCAGAGTGATTGGACTTCAAATACTTTCTCAATGCATCTTGGGTGCATTCACACCCGTATCTAGAGCTGTCCACTTGTGATCAGATCACCCGAGACAGATATTAATGCTAGGTCTGAACAGGGCTTTTGATTTACTTCACAGTTGGACCATGCCTCTAAAAGTGTGTTGCAGACTGAAATGCATTTAAACTGTATTTTGTTCATGCAGGGGATGAAGAGAAACTGTTCTACTAATCTTTCTACTACAACAGTTCAACAGTGCCACTCCCACAAAATCTATAGCTTGTGAGGCAAGCAATTTTCTTAATCTAAAGCTATCTGCTGTCAAAAATACATAATCTAAACTGGAATAGTTTTTGTGATTTTAATATAGGAGTACATTAGTTAGTTTAGGTTTCCACTGTACAGCTGTATTGTGTAAAATGAACAGGTGAATCATAGCAGGGCGGAGGAGCTGTAGATCAGTGAGTTACCTGCGAAGATCTTATGGGAACATGCAATGCCAAATCAAGTTGTGACTAGCAGGTCTATAATGTCCAATATTAAAAAAAAAAAAAAACATTATACAGGAACTTGTACAGATAAAGATATTTATCACTTTATTAACTCAAATTGCACCATGTGTCTATAATGTAACTTTGATGCTTGGTGCAGAATGATGCAACACTTAGAAAACACTGCTTTATCAGTGCCTCTCCCGATTCATTGCTAGATACTACTTTTTACAAGTTTCTGCAGTCACAACACTTTCTGTATTTGGACATGTTTTTGCATTTGTCCTGAAATTGAAAAAAAGTTAAATGAATCATCCTTGTAATGTAATGGGCACAATTCAAATATTCTTTTTTTTAGAGTGATAGGATCATTTTAAACTGTAAATTAATTGACTGATATATTGATACAGCTTTTAGAGTTTTGGTGGTGTGTTTGACCAGAATTACTTTTAGAGCAACAATTTTTTCAGATACATACACCTTTTTGTATGATTTTGAATTTGTGGGTCTAAGTAGACATAGCACAATATTTTAATTCTACAAATATAAAAATCACCAATTATCAGAAAAATTAAGGGGAACAGGAGTGGCCTGTAAATTATTATCACTCGGCATACAACACTTAACACAACTGTTTACAAGCAATTGGTTATTCTTTCAACCCCATATTGAGTTGAGACTGAGGTCCTTTGGGTATTGCTGAGGAGAAGGCCATTAGGCTTTTAGTGCTACAGTCTGTGCTTGGTCTCACTGGGATTACCACAGACAACAGAGCAAGTGACAGGCATTAAGTAAACAAAATTACAGCAGCTGAGGAATTATTCTGTAACTTATTGCACAACACAGAAAGCCACACAATCAGTCAGCTCCTGACCTGGTAGATGAGAGTGTAAAGATGCAGTACTGGCAAATGTTTCAGACTGACACAGAAGAGGGTGATGATGCCATTCTACTGTAATAGGTTTGGACTCCAAGCTTCATACATAGTCAGATGATCTAAAGACATGGAAGGGAAAGGCCTTGAGCTAGTCTCAGATCTCAAATCTTGAGTTCATAGTGGACAGTGATTATGCCATAGAAATATAATCTAGTTACACAGTTTTTCATTACAGTTTATGAATGATGTGATCATCAATTATCCCTGGACTGAAAAAGTTCAGCTACAACCAATAAGTTGATGCTGCACATCTAGCAGGTCACCATGGGACGACACAGCATCTGCACTTCTCTGTGTATT
The DNA here is from genome assembly GCF_002260705.1 of Seriola dumerili. Lineage (NCBI taxonomy): Eukaryota > Metazoa > Chordata > Actinopteri > Carangiformes > Carangidae > Seriola > Seriola dumerili. Next base: position 601,342 of record NW_019174376.1, on the reverse strand, counting down.
TGCTCACCTTTACTAACATACAGGAAACAAACAAATACAGTTCTTCCCTACAACAAACAAGCTGAATAAGTAATTTTCTTCCTCTTTTGGTTTAGGATTCGCTTTTATACCTCAGGTCAGAACTGTGTAGTTCTGCTAATTGTTCTTGACCTAAGCAGAATACAATGCAACTACTATTTGATGTGCATCGGTCACATCTGGACAATTCTCCACTACTTTAGTGAAGTCGGTGCAAATACCAAGCCAGTGTATGGATACTACATACCAATAAAAACATACATGTAGATTTATTTAGGTGAAAGCTCAAATGCTTGTCCTCACATACCCCTGAAGTCCTTTTTTGTTTATGGAAACACTAATTACAAGAGCAGTGCAGACAACCTAATATCAGCGGGATAAGTGTAACTTTGGACAGCTGAGATCAGCATTTCTCATTAACCTTTGCATTTGAAAATGTTCTAGATAAAAGTCTAAAGTATCTATGCAATTACCTTGCCATGTTCTTTTCTAAAAATACACAAATTAAGTCTGCACTTATTTGTAGATGCCCATCAGAGCATTTTTTCCAAACCATGTTTCTGGCAAACAAAGTCCCCCAGAGGAATTAATTGGAGTAAAATGTGGCTGGTAAAAACAACCATTCCAAACAATCAGTTTAAAACATATAATCTGTCATTGCATTACGCTGATGCACACACAGCCTGATATGATGTAAAATGTCTATTCTATTCAAAACTTAAGGCTAGGAATCTGTGGCCTATAGTGGTCCCAAATTGTATCATTGGCAAGACCTACAATTTAAATCCCACATTGGGTGAAGTGCCAGAGATTGAAAAATCTATTCAATCATTACTGATGAAACAAAGAAAAATATTGATGTTTCATGTAATCCAAATTGCTTGCAAACTTTCTATTACCTTGTGAAATGTATCTGCTGAAGCAAGTCAGGCAAGTAAATTCAGTCTTCATTGTCTGCAGGCCAGTGCAAGTGGGGGATCTAATCAGGAGATGCAAAGTGCAGCACTCTAATTGCATCATTAGCTAAACCAATGACTCAGTCACAGTGACTTCAGCCTCACCCTCCCCCTACCCCTCCCTCTTCTGCCCCATCCAGAAATAGGGAGTCAAGCCTCAAGCTCTTTACTGTACAGCTGCTCAAGCAGAATAATTCTAACATGTTATGTGCAACAGCGCAAAATGTTAACGTTCCAGAAATATCCAACTGAAAAACATAGCATTAATGAGACTATGCTATACAACTGTCATCGAGACACTGTGTGAGCACTGATGTTCATCTTCCAGGGAATGGCAAAGATTAGTTCTGAATGTTGAAACACACAAATAAAACATATTGGCTCAGGCACACAATATAGTGATGTTGCCTCAACATGACAGACATGGCCCCATCTAAAATGTTGAAGACTGTCATAGGGCAAACAACTAGCCTGAACCTTATCATGGTGCACCCAGAGGTAATAGCCATGCACAGGTGCACACTCATGATTGTGATGATTTGGATCTTGATGTGATGTGATTTTAACAGTAAACAATGCCCTGTTGATGCACTGCAATGGGAACATAGCCTCGCAGTCTTTTTTTGGCTCACTTTTGTTTGGTTGTACAATGGTGGATGAAAAATCCACTTGAGTTGCCCTCCTACAGAATCTGGATGACCCCTGACTTGCTGTGGTACCGCATGCTTTGCTAAGAATGACTAAGAGGCGGTTTCCCAGCAATTGAGAAAAATGCAGCCTGCCAGAAAAGAACTTGCACTTTATTTCCTGTCTATGCAAAGTGAAAGAGGTGACACTAACACCTCCAGTTCTTCCTGTTTTATGTACTCAAATGAAAATGATGAGCATAATCTTGACAGGCCTCGTGGTGTCAATGAGGACAGCACTATGGTGAAGCCAATTCATGTTGCAAAATGCTGCTGCAGGCAGACAGGCTCCACACAGGTAGCTTCTTAAATTAATAAGACATAAAGTGCATGTCTTTATAAAAATAAGTCATTCTAAAGACAGCCATTATCGATATCGTGACCTTAACCTCGATATTAAGATATTCCCTCTTGTCATGTTTGTTTGCTAAAAAGATTTTTATGTTATTATATTGTCAGTTGCACGTGTTTAACAGCGCTTTTTCTTGCTGTCACGGAGGAGATGTCTTGGGCTGATGGAGGAATTAACCTGGCCTCTGCCGCACTGTATTAGCTACAGTCAGTGTATGCAGCACAATCTGACTGCGGCTGCTGCTGAGGATGGGGAGCTTCTGGGACTGACGTCTCCATGTCGGGTCACATCTGCAGAACGATCTCTCAGTGATAAGATACGGCTTTAGCCTGATTTCACTGTGTTTCTTGTGTGCTCAGTCTGAGAGCATCTTTGAATTGTGAAAATGGTAGTGAGCGTTATCTCGGGCTAATGTTATAACTCTGCCCGGTCAATTTGAGACGCTGATGCCAATCCATTATTCCATGAATTGCAGCGAACTTGAGGCTCACCACTCAGCACACTTAGCAGGCTAATCACGGCTTAACAAAAATGATTGCTAGGTTCAAACACCCACTCTTAAAATGATGCAACTAACACTTGTCCTTGTTGCTGTCGTGTTAGTAACAGACGGTAACGTTGTAATGTCAATTTCGATATCGTTAGTAGCTAGTTACCGTGATTAACGTTGCGTAAACTGCTTTGCCAACATTAAACAGCGAACATGAGAATATCTAAACGCTATTGAACCAATTTCGGAGGAACACTGTCGTTGATAAAAGTGTAAATAGCCCACACAACACTTCCAGTCTCTTACCTTTGTCGAAATCCGTCTCTTCCTTTTTGACTGTGAAGACCCTCTGGATTTTGTTGCTCTGACACAACTACCACGCGCTGCATGATAACCCCGCCCTCCTGGCTGCGGGCGAGCCGCTATTGGTCAGTTGGAATACAACTGCAGCCAGGTCGAGGCTTCTCATTGGCCAGCTCACCTGCCAATCTATTCGGATTCTGCTTCCCGCGTTCTAAGTAGCGCTCACAATACATTACATTATGCAGCCTATATTTAGGCGTCAACAACCACTGCAGGCATGTGAAAACAAGTCACAGTGACCTCCAGTATAAATATACAGTAGAGAAAGACAAACAGAGATTCGTCACATTAATGTTTTAATGACAAGTGAAACAATAAAGGCAATCAGAATAATGAGTAAGCATGTGGGAGAACTACAATGAAACAAAATCTATTTAATCTCATTTGGAAGTCCTGTGCAGTGACTATCTAGTTGTATTTCAGTGTTAAATAACACATGGTGCCTTTCATTGCTAACTAAGAAAGACTAGGGGAGGACACAGAAACATCTTTATGTCCCCTTGGGAGAGCGATTTGTCACTAGCAACTTTGACTACTTGTGCCAGCTACATTGGAGAAGCCGTTTCAGTAATGCCAGGCTTGTATGACGGGCAGTGCTGCTTGCAGGATGTAACTGAACACAGCTACATTCAGTCTTTAATAACAAGAGGAGCCTTGACTTGAGCTGCAACCTCAGCCCCCATAAGTTCCTCTACAATTGTCAGGGCAAACTCGAAACTGGTTCCTGGCCCACGGCTGGTGATGTAATGTCCATCCTTCTGTACTCGAGCCTCTGAATATTTATAGTGATCTAAAAAAAAAAAAAACACACAAAGAGCAATACCGTAAGGATAATCACAACATGAGAGCTACAAGCCTCAAGCTGAAAGCCAAACATGTTAGACACCACAGGGTACTATAAGCACTACCACATAGATAATCTATCACTATTTCAGCTGACCCAGTTCTAGTATGTTCTGTCAAATTCCTGCATCCGCTTTCACCTCTGAGTGGTGCGCTCTCCTCTACTGCATAGTGGCATGATTTTCTATAGGAGAGATAGAGCTAGTACAGCACCATCTACTGCCCTTTACAAAAAATTACAATTCCTTCTGTTTTGAATTAAAGTTAAAGCCACTAGCACTACATTTCAACATATCTTCCTGTTACCTCCAGTCATCATCTTCTCCTTCATGGCTGGATGTGTAGTGACTGTGCTGCCGTAGCCGATGCCATGTGCCAGAAGAGCAGTAGGACCTGCAGGAGAGCAAAGCTGCGTAAGGTTCGTTTAACAGCTTCCCCTTATAAAGTGACACTTCAGAACATGTTCTGTTGCTTGTTAGTCCAAGTTTTCATCTTTATGCAGTTTAAACAAAGGTTGCAGGAGTCAAAGGTAAAATACTGATGAATTTGACTTTAGGGACTGCAATTAGTATTGTACATGAATTATATCAATACAGAATATTTGATGACAACACTATGTCCTAAAGGTGTCCTCAACTATACCATTGTTTCTAAAAATATACACAGGCAGTATACAGTTTCAGCCTCTCTCCTCTGCACCACACTGGAAAGAGAGAAAAAAGGAGAGGCTCAAGGCATTGACTGCTGCTGCATTAACTTTGGCAGCATCCTAGCACTGCAGTGAGCTCCTCCAAAAACTGTTAATAAATAGAAAGGTATTGATTATGCTCCTTGGCTGTCTTCCCATACAGTCTAAAGATTACACTTTCCCCTGGCAGAACAGCAGTCTGCCAGTTAAAGCCAAGCTACTCTTGTTACAGCAAGTCCCCACCCAAAGGACGCCAGTCTGGCAGAGAGAGAGAGAGAACCAGAGCCAGACAGCAGGGCACACATGGAGAGAAGGATGATGATGATACCCATCTTTCTACCATCTGATCAATCTTGAAAATGATGTATTTGTATTTTGTGTACATGACCTTACATGCATGTAACAAATATTACCACAAAAAGAGAACTACACAATGGCTAACTTAACCTGCAACTTTTACACTTATTATTAATGTGGTTTTCAATCAAGCCCTTTTTGAACAGACCTTTTTCATATGTCATGATAACAATTTTCATGTTACGGAAGAATAATAAGTCTTGCCACTGGCCCTCTTGCTGGCAGGTTCATTAAACTGTATATTCCTGTGAGGATTTCAGTAATTTTCTAGGACACCCTTCAATCCACTTTGCCGCATTGGTCCCATGTCCTATTCAAAATGTCCTTCCAATGTCCTTTCTCTGCATACAGAGGCTGTCAAATAAAATGTCAGTGCTCATGGGTTCACTCAGGGACAGTTATTAATCAAACCCTCACCCTTTCATCTCGAATGCCAAAAGCGGGTCACAAATGGCCATAAATTAATGAAGCACATTGTTTGTTAACGGTGTGTATTTTTCAATATGTGGTTAAGGTGTGTGGTTTTAAGGGCACATCCAGTTACTAAAATACCAGAAAATCCTCCAGATTCAGTGCCATGTGCATTGAACCACTGCACCTTTTTTCTGTCCAAGATCTTTAATTCCAGTTGCGAGGAAATCCAAATCCCATTTACTGGCACAACAGTCGCTTGATATGTTCAAAACCAAAATATCACACCTTTAGCGTTGTTTCTAGGTAAAAATGTTTACGGGTCACACGGTAGTTTATATCACTAATTTGTCAAACTGGTTTGATTTATATGGAAAACATGAGCAGTATTTATTGCTCAATTACTTATGACAATGCTATTTTACTCAGAAAGCACCAGAATTAACGGCATTGTGTAGGTTGTGTAATTCACATGTACTTGAATAAAAGCACAACATGGTGGTCAAAAATGAGGTCATGTCATGTTTAAACTTTAACCCATAGAAAGGCATCACTATCAGATGCTGCTCCTGTAGAATTATGACTTTGGTTTGTTTTCTCAAACTGTACCTGCACAGATGGCTGCAATCAGGCCTTTTCTGCCATCTTGATCTTTCAGCACCTCTTTCACAGCAGGAGACTGCAAGAGAGCACAAAAACCAGATGCACCGTGAGCCATCTGCAGGCCATGTGACTGCACAGTGTGCCGACTAGGCTATAATCATGGAAACAACCTGGCAATCACTGTTTCCAACCACAGATGTATTAAACACAAACACTAACAATAATATCTAAACTAAACATGGTCTTCGCCAGATCTCATCTATCAGATGAGTTGGACTAAAATATTTCATCTTAGAATATTAAATAAGTTTTACTTATAAAAGAGTCCTTTATGTCATCCATGTAGTACAGAGGGATATGAAAATAATAGAGAATATTTCATAAGTGGACATTTTCGTGTACTCTCAATTCCAACACCCAAAATGTTTGTTTTTTTTGTTATTTTTTTAAAAGGATGCAAATATAATTAATGATGCTAAAAAAACATACATACACAGCACATAAAATATCATCTCTACTTGGTTCATTCTTCTCCACATTCATCCAATTTCTACACTCACTCATCTTCGCAGAGGGGCCAGAGCCAGTCCTATATTAATGAACATTTAACATGTGTTTATTTTTTTATTCAACTAAGAGTATAAAACAAAAAATATTAATTTACCATTATATGATAAAAATCCTCATATTTGAGAAACTAGAAACATATTCAATCCACTAACAATTATTTTCATTATCGATTAATCTGCTGATTATTGTTTCGATTACACTGGGTTACTTTTCTACCTCTGAAAGGGGGCACTGTGACAGAAAAAGTTTGGGCTACCATGGGGCTAGACCATGTGACTGGAACCCTAGAAGATCAAAACATGGAGAGACTGATCCATTTAGATGCAGTTTGTCTGAGTATTTCTCACCTCTGCCAGGTTCTGGGCCCCTGGCATTCCTCCTGGCAGAAGCACCACATCATAAGGACCCTGGGAAACAGACCATAATAGATGGAGACCGACAAGGTTTAACATTGCATAACACCAGACATCGTCTATTTGGCTGATGGAGCTTATCAAACTAAACATACACATACAATACAAAAAACAAATACTAATAAATAATAATAATAATAATAAATAATACGTCATGTGGCTCTGAAATCTTAAGTCTGGCTTTAATGACAATGTTAGAAGGTACAGTTATGTGCAAAACATTGGGAACTCCTGGGAAAATTACATTTTGTTGATTTTTGCAGTGAGAATTGGTAAATACAACCGCAGCAACAAACAGAGTTTAAAAATTTGCCTTCCTTTAAATGCTAATGCCATGTTACTTTTTATTACATGGACTTAGAAACCAGCAAAAAAAACAAACGAAAAAAAACCCAGTAATTGTGACATGTGCACAAGTTTGGCCACCCTGCTAAGTCAGTACTTAGTACTCCCCCTCTTTGGCAGATATCACAGCTTGCAAATGCTTGTTGTAGCCAGCTAAGAGTCTTTCTATTCTTGATTTATGAATTTTCACCCACGCTTCCTGCAGAGCTGAGATATTTTTAGCTTGTCTTGCACTAACAGCATGTTTAAGATCTACCCACAGATTTTCAGTGATTTTCAGGTCAGGCGACTCTGAGGGCCACTCCTGAGCTTGTGTTTCTTGAAGCAGTTCATGGTGGATTTTGAGGTCTGCTTTAGATCATTGTCCTGTTGTAGAAACCAGCCTCTTTTCAGCTTCAGTGTCTTGACTGACTGCAGGACATTTGGATTCAGAATTTGCTGATATTTAGTAGAATTCATTTCTAAACCTGTCTGTGCAATGTTTCCTGTCCTACTAGCTGCCACACAACCTCAAAGCTGAGTACTTCCACCCCACCCCACCCCATATTATACATACGTGATATATATTTATGCACATGCAACTTTGACTATTGATTTTTATCTATTTTTTTAAATCCATTAAATAAAAAGTAACATTTGAAGACAAACCTAAACAAAATATTTATTTTGCCCTATCTTTTGCATAAAACTGTAGCTACTGAGCCTAACCTGTTTGCTGGCATCCTCCAGGCTGGCATCAGGACAGATGACGACGTTTCTGCTGCACTGGACTGGCTCTTTGCCCGTCAGTCCTGCAACCGTCACTGCAATCTACAGGTTTGGGTGGGTAGTGAAGAAAAAAAAAAAGCACAGAATTAGCATAATTGCAAGACATTGCACCCTGTCTGCATATGGCTGACGGAGACTTTTATTTTGATAGATATCAAATGGCGGAGAGTTGCAATGGCGTTGGACTTTGACATTTAACTTGGCCCCTGTCTGCATTCACTTTAAAGGTTGTGAGTGCGTCAACAGTATCCCAAGCAGGTTATTAAATTCTAGCAAAAGATAAAAACTGTAAATAGTTAAATAGTAACTATTCCTCCTGTTAGTTCAACAGTTAGCAAGCTGATTCATGTTAACGCTACCCCCTTTACAAATGACGCTTATCGTTTCCACAGTGAAAGCTGTTGACACCAATAATACATTACAATGTGCATGACAGCGTTTTGGCCGGACTGAAGGGCTGGCTAAATTTAACCAAAGCCAGCTGGCTAAGTTGTGTTGTTCTGTGCTACCATTAGCTAGCTGACTGCTAACACACACAGCATTGCCATATAAAGTCTGCAGACGAGTTACAAACCCCAGCTCTGCGCATGATGTCCACAGGAATAACAGTTTCCATCTCCTCTGCACCTTTAGACAGGATTACTAATGCCCTCTTTCCTGCCATGGTTAGCTTGCAGTTCTGTTTCTAGCAGGTGCAAAGACGCTAACTCCAGTGTGCAACTCCCAGCAGGAACTAGAATACTCTGCAATGAGATTTTGACAGAAGCAGGGTTGCCAGGTTGGCCCCTACATCCCCCTTTCAAAGAGAGTTGTCCATTCTACTCTACCCATGTACACCCATAGCAACACACCTCAAGTACGATCTCTTATTGAAAGTGTCAAAACTAAAATGCACAGAGAACACAACAAACACAAAGAAACTACACTTACACTAACTGAGTACAAAGAGCAGATGCAATACATCTGCCCTCTGGATAGAAATAATACTGGAGGCTAAATTTCAAATTGGTAAATTAACTGCCTGGTTGCTGTACTGTGACAGCAATATCATTATCCAATACCATGAATTTGTTGATTTTGTTTTAAATTGTGCATTAGCTCATAATAAGAAGTATGTGGCGTGTTTACAAATACCTTTGCTTATTCAAAATGATCATTTTCAATTCATTTGTAGACAAATGTATGGCCACGACTTTTAACCTTTATGGCTTGCGACCCCTTAAGACAAAGCTATGTCTATTACAGCCTCTTGTCACAGTCTATGAGCTATGAACGAAGACATTTTCCCTCTCTGATTAATTTACTGGAATAAACCTTAGTGGCTTACATTGTTAAAATTATTTAATAATTCACAAGAAAAAAAAGGAAAAGATTAGAGGAAATTCTGACTTTGTGTTGCAGAGATATATTTGTCCTGCTTTCATATCCTGTTAATCATCTTGTCATACCTGTGATTTATCTCAGGTTGGAAACCATATTTACTCAAAGTCACAAATACGACACCCAGACTGACAAACAACACCTGCAAATTCAAAAAAGTAAATGTGTTAAGGGGATGTTTCCATGACAGTGTGCATTAGCTACTTTTCCACTAAGCACTATTTACAATGTTCATCTTTAGGCCCTAAGCAAGGAACATCAGTGGTACAGTAAATGCTGTATCTCATGCAGTCAAATCAATGTATGTGCACACTGAAAAAAAGAAACCTGCGTGCAGTATACCAACTAGCTTGCAGTCTAAAAAAAGAACTGCTTCTGGTGCTATTAAACACATACTAATATGGCAATAAAATGACCATTACTGTGTGGTATACTCCAGAAATGATTTTACAGTCAGTGATAGTTCAGCTGTTAGCAGTGCATTCTTTATTCCAGTAGGTGGTAGCATTAACCCAAGATTCAGCAAAGGATGTCAAAGGGAGCTAGAAAAAGAAGTCTACATTGAACACAAACGTTAACTGAATCCAAAGGTTAAATGTAACTTTGACATTCTGTAAACAATATGATTTTTTTTTTTTTTTTTTTTTTACAAATCCATGAACCCTGTTACTTAATCACAGTCTTATCATCGGAATGATTCAAGGTTAATTCAGACATGTAATGAATGAGGTTTTTAAAAACAACACCAGGCAGCAGGTCACTGAGGTCACCGAGTTCTGCAGCAAACTTCTGCAGCAAACTCTTAAGACAGTTAGGGAATCATATCCCAGTGTAAATCCGAGACTTAATGTGTGGGGCTTTAGTGTGCAGGCACCTATCCTAGTTAATGTGCCTCTGTGCATTCTGCTGCTGAGATTCACTTTCATATTTGTGCGTCAAACTAGAGCCCAGTGAAACGGCAGATTAGACAAAAGCGTAGGGGGTGCTGGCAGCAGGTTGTTTATTGCGTGCCTGTGAGTGAATCCAAGAGGCAGCGGTGATTACCAACATATGCAGCTGGGGATCAACTGAACCAGACCCGCGGTGGCACTCAGGCTAATTTCCATACATTAATTCACTTATATTAATTTACTAATTTCTTTCACTATGTAATCATAAAGTGCATGATCACACTGAGGACATGTTTCAAAGTGACTTGTGACACAAATGTAAGGAAGACAATTACTGTCTGAGACACTGAACACAAAAGGTCTAACCAACAACTGACAAATAGAATTATCTAACGGTTTGCAGGGGGTTTCATCTTATCGCGAGCAAGTTTGAAGTCTTTACAGTAAGATTTTTATACTTTTCAAAATGAATGAAAACAGTTTCCGAAAAACAATAAAACACATTCAAGGAGATGGTGGTTATTTCTGTATTTTTTTTTCTTTTTTTTGTCAACAAATCCATAAAAATGCTCAATAAATTCATCTTACTGAGAAGTCGTGCCTGGCTAGCCAAAGCCTTTTTATTGATTCCCATTTGTTGTAGACCTCCACTGTTTTAAACATACATTATGAGCCTCACTTGGACAGGGCGAAATGTTCCTTCCTTATGACGAACGTGGGCACTGTAGTTTATTTTTAAGGTAGTCCCATACACACTGTCCTTCTGCCATAAATGCGCACTAGTGCATATTAATCCACAGCTGAAAATAGTCCCCAACAAATACACCATTTACTTCTGTTTAAGTAAAATTTGCTAAAATCTATAGTGCATCACTGCTTTAGGAAATTTCTTTAAAAAAAACAACAAAAAAAACCCTATATATTTGTGATCCGTTTTATATCTTCAGTACAGGAAACAACAGGCTCCGGGCTGAGAACCACCGACAGGGTAGGGAGGTTGGAAAGTATTGAGAAACTAACAAACACATTTGGTCGATCTTTTTATGGGATTTGCTGACAATAGAAAAAACATCTAGAATAATGCCAAACTTATCTTTTTAAAAGTCTAAAACACTACAGCATTAGCTTTATGTGTAGATTTCAGGAAATTTGAAAGAAATTGCAAACTGGTATTACCCCTAAATGTGGCATGGCAACAAATGATCATTATGTGTGTGTATAAGTGTATGTTCTACTACTTGGTGAATGTGAGATTGGCCTGTGGAGTAAAAGGGTGCTCATCAGTGGATTCCTTTGCGTATTATTATTTCTCTTGTGGTCCCTCTTGCCTGCATCACCAGGCCTTGCTCTGCTTTATCTGGCCGTTCACAGAGGTCTGCTCGAAAACCTGAAGGGTTTCTGGAATCAAACCTCCGGGGAGATGAGAATACAGAAACATTTTTTTTTTTTTTTTATAAGACGGGGACAGAGGAAAAAGAAAATCCTCAAACTGAAATGAGGGAATTCCACAAATTACCGTTTGTCACAAAGTAATCCTGTTACTATTGCAAAGAATATGAAACGGTGTAAACATGGAAATAAACTGCCAATATGGATGTAGCTTACAAGCAGAGGCTCTGTTCAGTTGAGATATACAGCTGCAAACCCTGTTTCAGATCCCCAGTAAGGAAGAGTGCCACAATATTCAAAGTGGTTACAGAAAATTTGCTTCTACAGGGAGAGATTAAAATTTTCAGATGTTTTTTTCTTTCTATTTATTCTTTGCATTTCTACATTCCAACTCATTTTGTCCAACCCTTGTGCTCACCGGTTACTCTTCCCAGTCATCTAATGGCAGCGTTCAGGGCTTGCATTGCTGAAGTCAGAGAACTGATGAATATTTAGGAGCATTTTATCTTCCCATCTGTGCACAGGCTTTATCTTGTGTCTGCTTCACACATTGTAAGCCACTGAGTGCATGGGATGAGTGACAAGCATATAATCTTGATTGCATCTTGATGCTATTACCTTATGCTGCCAAGCGCTCAGGTGACAGCTGGGGGACAGTGAGGAGGTCTGGGGAGAAAAGGTGACATTGAATTTTATGCACCTGTGTCGGCAGCGAGCAGCCAGCAGCCACGCACAGACACAAGATGGCGCCAGCTGAGTGAGTTCAACTTTGTGCAGGGTAGTTCAAAAGCAAGGCCAACTGTCTGAGGACATTTTCAACAGCAATCTCTGCAAATAATGAAAAGAAAATAACACAAAAGTTGACTTTGTAAAGGCTGCAGCAAAAAGGCAATCAGATGTCTTTTCTGGAATCACAAGTTTTCAGATGTATAGCATGTATTGCTAACCAAACAGATAAACTGAACAAAGATACGTTTGGATGTATGTCCCAGCATTCATTAAACAATTTGTTTTAAATGCTTTATCCAAAATGAGATTCCTACAAATCCAACGCATGACAAATTGTTTTCAACCACAGAGGCAGTATTACAAATTAAGGCAGCACATTAATGTGTTGTTTAGATTATTGAGTATGTGTAACAACATGAACCAGAATTGCCTCACAGTCATTTCTGGTTGCAATAATCTGCCTATCCTCAAATTATGCCCCTACCCATATTATTTTACGGGGAGGGAGGGGGGGGGGCAAAAGTGACTCTCCTTTTTCTTTATTCTCCCTCTCTGTCTCAGTGAGTATCAGTTTGTTTTGCTCTCAGCTTGCGTCTATTAGATGCCTTAATGCTGTACAGCGTGGCCTATCTTCAAACAGGAATGCTGATGATACTGGCCCTGCAGCGGTGCTCCCCTCCCCACCCACCCCCCCACCCCCCTCATACAGCCCCAGCCCCGGCCTGCTCCTCTACACAGAGGGCAATAAAGACACAAGGAGGATTAGTGTTGTGTGCCTAACAAAGTGGTTGCCAGAGAGTGAGAGGGCCATGCCCATGGGCTCAACAGCAACCCTGCTCAGCTCCGCTCGGCTCTGTCGAGGTCCCCCCCTGCTTGGGCTTCCCTAAGGTCCGCTCTCTCTCAGGGAGCTCTGTGGATGTGTGATAGACTCTGAGTGGGTGAATTCATGTTGATGCTAAAGAGGCAGAGGACGCAGACAGATAATCCATGGCTTAAGCAGTGCTGTAGTAACTTTCCCCCCTTAAACAAGGGAACATATGTGCAAACAGTTAAATTTAATTCAACCACATACTCGCGCTGTGCATATTTTTCACTAAAGACTTTCCCACAGTGAACTCAGACAAAATTTCCAACTCTTGACTAGTGGGCGCTTGAAAATTGCCATCAATAAACCCATGATCATGTAGTTTAGCCTACACAGCAACCTGATGGTCCACAACAAGGGTTGTGCAGTGTCTTTCTGTGTTGATTTATCCCACTCACTGTCCAGTGGGAAAACATGGTTTGATACAGAGCGCAGGCAGGCTAAAGGCTGTACACTATGTTTATGGATATCTCTCTCACTGTAACCGGTGCGCTCACACAATTGGAACACCATATAATTGTACAAGTCTGATAAACAGAGGGGCTGTGGTCTTGTAAATGTTGTCACGTTAGATAGGAGTGTTACATCTGAGATTACTGTGGAGGAACATGTCTGTGGGCGCAGGCCTGCGAGGACAGTAGCCTCTGGTTTGATGGAGAGCCGTGTACAGGACAGGACAGGTGAACCAAACAGCTGCTACCCCCGTTTTTCCTTAAAAACCACAGCGTGACAGATCAGACCATGGCTCTCACACATAACGGCCCGCTTTTCACACGGTAGCTGTCTCAGGCCACGTTACACACGTCTTTTAGATGCTCCATTTTGTGCGTTGGGTAATGAAATTTGCGCTGGAGACCCCCAGAATATGCAGACATATGGTGGCTATTAATGCTCCCTTCTCCCTTTTCAGCTGCAGCCCTTTGCCCAACAGTAAGGTCCGTTCCCGCCTGTCTGTTTTGGGTCCTCCTCACTCCTCAAAAGCTGTTTGCCTTTTACCTCTGTCACGCCAACCAGGATTCACACAGCAGCATGAACTGCTGTGTCTAGAAGAAAGGCCAAGTTCTGTTAATACTTGGCTAAGTTTACATGTTCATTCACACTTGATTATGGGGGAAGCCCTGACTTCTGAATGGTTTCAGTATGGCAGAGAGGCAGAAAAAGGAAAGGGCTATCCTTTAAAAAGCAGATACACAATGGGAATCCAGAATGAAAGAGAAATGTTGTAATATTATTTCCAAAATTTAAGCTATTATTGTTCAGGAACTTATATTTTTAGTGTAAAAGAGAAACATAGTTGCAATTTTTTGAAAAAAAAAAAAAAACTTATGAGCTTATCATACGTTGTGTTTTTACTTCATGTATTTGCAACTCAGCAAAATTCATGGTGCAACAAATGAGGCAAAAAATTTTAATTCTGCTCAGGTTTTTCCCGCTCAGGCCTCTGAAATGATGGCGGCTGTATGCTTCATTCTTTGAACAATGTACCAAAGCAACTCTGAAAACTGATGGTAAAATATCCTTTTTCCCTTCCTTGGTAATGGAAACGGATGCTCAATAGTCTCCCTCTGCAAAGTATTATGGAGGTAAAAAGGCATGCAGGTGTAGTCTATTTTTACCTGCATAAGCCTTTATAGATTAACACAGTTTACCAGTCCCTGCTCAGCTTTTGGTTCACTATCCTAACTCTGAAATTAACCGGATTCCACTCACTTAATCCCTTACTTTTTATACAAATGCATACTGCATTATCTGACTTAATGTCTGAGACGTTTCCAAACAATTTTCCTTTAAAACTTCTTCGAATTGGTATGAAAACATTCCCACGAAAATGATGGTTTCTTTATTGTTGTCGAAGGGGATATTTGCAGCTTGGAGTGTAATTTTTCCGGGTTTTGGAGGAGACAAACTACCTATAAATAAATCCTATGCAATCTCAATTATGTCTGTTTTTTTTTTTTACCTCACTATTCCCACACTTTTGATTTCCACTTTAAAAGCAGAGTGATATACTCCTATGATTGGAAATGTTCAATGCACTTCTGGAAGAGGGTGCACTGTCCTGTGCAGATAAGGTTGCGAATGCAAGATCTGTCTCTCTGAAATAGAAGCCTGACAAACAGTGCTGTCTCTCCCAGACGCAGTGGGAGAGGAGTGTGCTCGGATGGGAGCCTTTGAGACCAGCCTTTTTAATATCGGCGCCGCTGTAACATCAGTAAGGTGACATTTCGGCAGCACCATCAAGATCCAACAGTGGCCATGCTGCTTCGACAATCAATTATCCATGCATAACATCCCACCAGTGTGTGCGACATGAATCAGTCCTGGACCAGGCTTCTCCTTTGCCTTGATTCTCAAGAAAAGAGAGACCTTTCATTCGACCCTTAAGAAAGAGAGAAATGCTCTGTGTGCTGATAAGGGAGTGAAGAGAGGAAAGTTATGAAAAAAAAACAGGCAAATCAGGGCTGATATTTATTTGCATTATCTTGAAAGGAGCTCAAATTGGTTTCATTCCGGTGACTGTGAATTGTGATCCAGAGAGCACAATGGCCATCTCCAAGCAGAAGCCAACGTTGCGATTGAACAGGCAGAATACATTCTTTGTATTGCTTGGTGGACTACAGGGAAGAATGCATATTATCTGTTGCCCAAGGAGAAGGAAATACATTTCACAGCACATATTGCTTGTATCAGTTTTTGAGACCAGTTTAGTTGTTATATGATTGTTATCAATGTAGTGGCTGTATGTAATTTACTTCCACAAATAACTGACATGAATGACATCTCCTCAGCCGACTTTTTTACTCCATGCCTGTCCTCCTTCGCTCAGAATAGCTTGTTCAAAATAGAGCGAATGGAGGGCATTTGAGGGAGCAAATAAATTCTGGTGTTCACATCAGCAGGCCCTGTAGGCCAAAAACCACCAGCACTGTAACATTAGACTTTATCATTGCTTACTCTGAAGTCTTTCTCATGTTTTTGTGTCTAATGGCAGCAAATAGAACTATAAGGGCATTGTGCTGTCTTGCAACAAGCTTGTGGTGAAAAGTGGGATTTCTTCTTCTGTCTCCTCTGATGGCTGCGCAACACATATATCTTGTGGTAATCAGATCGTACTGAGTTTTAAGTTCAGCCTACATCTAAAAATGTATGACAACTGTGTTAAGTGTAAGATTTCGGGTGCTGAAACCTCACAGTAAGTGAAGTCAGAGTCAGAGGACCTAGTTTGGCGCAGCAGTCTACTCCCTGAACCCACAAGCTCTCTCTAGTGTTTGACAAACAGCACCATTCCCCCGCTCGCCTTCATTTCCATCTGTATGCTATCACTTGGCTGTCAGCGGCCGGATTGGCCTGTAGTTCGCAGGATGAAAGGGAGGGAGATCCTGTTGAGTGAATAATCTTGCCAGTTTACAGAAGAGAGTGGATGTCAACTTGACAGACTGTGAGTAGCACACAGATTTGGGATTCATGGGCAATCCCATAGTCCCTTTAAGTCCGGACGTGTGAATGTGAAATCAATAGTACATCCATACAACAGTTTGTTTGCTGGACCCTGGAACGTTTTGTTATGAAAATAAGAGTCATGGATCGTCACCTTACGGATTGAGGACACAGAGAAGGGGACTATAAACATGGGATTTCAGCATGAAAATCCTGATCCTTTTTTTTTTTTTTATTACTGTAAATGAAAGCACGCACTATTCAAATGCATCTATTTATCAGTACAATGTAGTTTAAAAACAAGAAGCCAGTACAAATGAGCAGGTACAGTGTTAGTGTTAATATGAAATCTCTTGTGTGTAAGATTTCTAATTATATTCCCTGTGAATGGGTTTTTTTTAATTACCATATTCACCTGTGCTGCTTTAAATCAGAAGTGTCACATGCTGAAGGTAAAGCTCGCCAATTGAAACATCCCCTCTATACACTCCCTATACAAACCACTTCAAACCTCAGACACTATGTCACCATGATCTGTATCACAGCAGATATTCAATAGACTTCAGTGGCACCTTTACAGACATATATGCATCACCGTGTACATATAACATAGCTGTCTGGGTTGGCACCGCCATCATGCCCTGCTGTTTATTTGATATGCAAAGGAGTGCTGTGGAGCAGCTCCACGGTCTCTGCTAAAGTACTTTACTCCTCACATAACCCAAAGTGGCAGCAGCAGCATCAGGATGAGCTCCAAGAGCGAGGTGGCTCCCTCTCAGTAATTTATAATGCACTTAACTCCTCTACCCTGTTGATTGTCTGCATTACCAAGAATCAAACACGAGGCAAAACAAATAAAAAATGCCACTTTTTATTCAGGTTTAACATCGTCGAAAGCACAAGTCTTTCATTACGTTCCCGCTCATTCACATCAGGGTCTGTGTGGAACAGAAACAGGGATTACGGTGGCAAAGGAAAACCACTTCAAACTGCTTCCACAAACACCATCAAAGAAAAAGCCTGGGTGAAAAAGAACGAAGAGAGGAAAAATAAACATAAAATGTGTCAGTTAAAGCGTGGTTGAATTCAACAAAGTTTGGAAAAAAGCCAGAAATATCGTTATTGAAAAGACTACAGCCCTGTTAGATTTCACTGCAGGGACCCTCACCACACCCTTCATGCCATTATGACAAGACTCAGCCTTCCCAGAATACTGTGCTGCTGCTCCAAGCGCAGACACCAGCCTGCAGTCCATACGACTGCCCAATCGCTTGGGGTGGAGACCATTATTAAATGTGCTCTGTGGAGGGCCTGCAGGTAGCTCCCAGGATCAGACACAGGGAGAGCAAGAGGGGGCTGTTTGGCTTAAGTGTTTTTTATTAGGATAGATGGAGGCCTAAGCTCCGTAACAGAGCTTCAGCCCTTTCTCCCAGACGGGGACCCACTTTCCCTTCTCACTCCACGCAGGCCCATATCAAAACACCGGCCCCTCACAGACATGCCGCACAAAAATGGCATGTTCTCTTTTTTCACTTGGCTCAGCTTTCTCCCTGTCAAAATACAAACGCTCTGTGATGGAATTCTGCAATTTCCTTTATCATCTGCAACAAGGCCATTTCGCAACTGTTAAACCCATAATTATTGTCACTGAAAACAAAACTGCGCAGGTAGGATAGATGAGGAGACCACGTGAGTCCATGCAATGTGTATTCAGTGTAAAATTAATGACATACTTATGAGAACTTCTTAGACTCTGTTGTAGGCGCCTATCGGGTGTCTGAACCCTGAACCCCAATGCAAGAAATACTGTAAGCAACTCTGCCAAATTTGAGTTTTGGCTCCACCCCTGCTCTATATTTTTCACACAATGCTGCAGCTCATATTAGAGCCAGCTGGCCCGATGACATAACTTCCTCCCGCAGTTGTAATGATATGGTGACATGAACATGTGTAAGCCTGCTTTTACACTGCCCATCACTGACACCAGAACAACCCGAACATCTGCTCTGAACAAGGACAGTAAGTCGGGGATGAAGTCTGCCCGCAAACACCTTAATTTGATGACCAGGACCAGTTGTTAAAAATCTCTTTGATGGAAAAAACTTTACATGAACTGTACAATAACTTGCGCACAGCACATGTGGTAATGTTACAGCAGTTTTATATGTATTAACCATCTTTGTGTTATGAGAAGGAAAATTTCTTTCTCTATCTATAAAACGCAATCAAAAGTATGAAGAAGTATTTTATAGAGGATTTTACCTTGTGTTGACCCTGCTGTTGTCATCAGAGGAATGCAGTGAACCCAGAAAAAAACATTCCCATCTGGCTTGCCATCACTCCAACTGCTGCTGTTATTCGTGTGGGAACTACAATGGTCTCCACTGGGCACAGAGAAGGAGGAATAGAAGGAGAGAAGGATGGATTCAGTTGAAAGATCCAGCTGTTAGACCATCCAAACCCTGGGAAAGTCTGATATTGTTTTTAATATATGGGTGAGCCCATCAGCCTGACTTATAAAGCCTCCTAAAAAAAATGTAGGGAACAGGTGGAGGGGGAAGCTTGGCAAAGGGTGAAAAAGGCCGAATGCCAGGTCAGTTCTCACTGCCAACATTATGGGTTGCTTTGAACCCTTTTTTTTTTTTTTTTTTTTTTAAAAACCCTCCCGCAATGCAGTAAATCACTTTTATCTTGTTAATTTTTCCATGTTCTCCTTTTAAAAGCTATTCTTTTCACCAATTATTTATCCGCCGTAAATTTCACCACATTTTATCACATGCTCTGTAAGTTGTTTGCAGTAGTTTGCGTTTGTATAGGCAGGTAGATGTGAAAAGAAAAAAACAAATAGTTCCAAAGATTTAATGTGGTGCAATGCGGGTGAGGACTGTACAGCAGTGTGTATATTGACTTCTCTGTTTCTGTAATGTTTCATTGAATAAAACAAACAGACAGCCCCTCAATCCAGTTTTATCCATAACCTCTGAAATGAGACTTTATGTTTCATACAAACGGCATCTCGGTTACATCAATAATCCTGCAAATGAAATCGATTTCCCCTCCCGCTCTTCCAATTCTGATCACAGCTGGGTTCCCCATATGGAGTATTAATGGGGTGGAGCACCCTGAGCCTGATCTAAAGCTGGAGAATTCTGGGCACACCACAACATCAAATCCCACTGTAATTACCTTCATGCAAACACAGGGGCCCTCTCCAACACAATATGGGTTGAAGAAATGGGATTTGTGTGCATTGTTTTTGATGCTGGAATTGATCTTGAAAATTGTTTGGTGCAATTTACCAAGATGCTTAAGAAAATTGAAGAGCACTGACTGTGCACCATACAAATGTCTTGTTGTGATGAGCACAATATGCAAGCTCTAGGTGACTCATCTACATCTTTGACAGCAATGACTCTCTGGTGCAACACAACAATAGCTAATCATTGTGTTTTCCATAAATTCAAATTATAGAGATCATGGATCTTGACAATCGTCACTCATCTTTTTACTTAACAAGAAATTCTCTAAATCTAAGATGAAACCAATTTTACCCATGCAGATGGCTAAAGCAGCTGGTTCTTCTCAATTAGCTTACACATGTATTTGAGCCCAATTTTGGCACAACAAATAAAATGCCATTTTGTCACTAGATTATGCTATCTGACATAAGGCTATTGTCTTAATTCCCTTAGGCTGTGGTGTAGAAAAATCACTAAACATACAGAGGGCCAGGCTATATCCTGTCTTACAGACGTCCCTATCCCATCATGCACACCCCAGCCTTCTCTCTCCAGCAGGTGGGGGTGGTCATGCACCACGCAACACGGTTATGGGTTTAAGTCTGAAATCTACATACTGAAATGACTTCAGCTCTCACGCACAATGCCAAACTTGCTGGAAGTCTGATGAGTTTATTTAATCAATTCCAGAAATGCTGCAGAGAGAGAGAGAGAGAGAGAGGGAGAGAGGAAGAGAGAGAGAGAGAGAGAGAGGGAGAGAGACGGACAGACAGAGAAAGAGAGATGGACAGAGTGAGAGGAGAGAGTCTATTTCTACATACAATAGCCTGTGTCCATCATCCTCTGTGTGCGTGTGTGCGCGCGCGCGTGTGTGTGTGAGTGTGTGTCTGTGTGCGCATGTGTATATGTGCTCTTATATCCCCTCTGCATACAGAGGTGTGTGTGTGCGCAAGTAAGTTGATGTGATTCCTCTCTGCCCTCTGAGTAGCACAGTGACTGCTGTCCATCTGCTCCAGGGTCTCAGGTGTGTGTTATCTCTTCCCGTGCCCCTGGGAACTTTCAACAGATATGCCAGTCAGCCTGGGCTGAACTGCTCTTGTAAATTACTCACTAAACAGCCCTGCCCTGGATTCTGCATTCGGGGGAAAATCAATTATTTGACCCCCCCTTACATTTCACAGTCCATTTTCAGCATGCTGGGGCCAATTACACCCAGCAGAAAGACTACTCTTTATGTCATTCCCACGATGACCTCCATCTTGCAGCTCCACACGGAGCACTGTTAATGCACCAACTACAAGCACTTGTGCCACGAAGGAGCGTGCTAATGCACTGGTTACCCACACTTTAGCCACACCAAGCACACAAATACAGCAGCTGAGAGGCAATACCACAGCCGTGCACAGCCAGCTGTAGTGTCTCTCAACTGGGAGGTGATCATCCCGTGTCCAGTGCGCTGAGCGAACGCCACTGACGGTTTGACAGCCCTAATGAAAGCTGATTACCAGGAGGCATCTATTAATTTGTCCTTAATCATGACAAAGAGAGTCTGTGGCTAACAGCTGTGAAATGGCAGCCGCCGTGCGGAAATGAGGCTCAGGGAAAGGCCGGGGACAAGGGGTTAGGCCCTGCGCTGTCATTAACTGCCTGCCATTGTGTGTGCTCGCTCAGAGCTTAGCTACAGGTAACTCAATAAGATAACACGGAGCACGCTCTGCCCTGGTCTTTGTGAAAAGCTATTGCTATGAATCCTGGGCGGCTGAGCGAAGAATAGGAGGATATTGGTTTGCATGCTCTGAGCAGGAGTTCTTATGATCCAGGTGAGAAGCTGACAGTAACAGGTTTAAGCTCTGTTCCTTCATCTGCTGCAGGGGTGCTGAGGGAAAAGTCAATCAACGACTGAACAGGTTGCTGAATAAGGAACTGAGCTGGCTTTTCAAAGAGACACAGTGCAACAAATGTATGCTCAATCAAGCCTTAATTTTAGAGTTTTACAACCTGAAGGCGTAAATGACAAGTCTGTCTTGTGTTTGAAATGCACCAAAATTAAAGCAAAAGCAAATACTAACTCCAGTAGGCTCAGATTTCATGCAGCGGAGGGCACATCGTAATGAAATCATCATATTTGAATATTTACAGCTGTGTCAAATCCTGGGTGTAGATGCTTCGGTGGTTTGGAGGAGTGATGATGGGAGAAGGAGGCCTCTCAAATAAGTCTAAGTGATCTGGCTGGCGAGAGTGGCTAATGTGGTTTATAGGACCCTTGGGAAGCATTGGGTGGGGGGCATAATTATAGTGGCTGTCACAAGGCCTGTGATATAACAACACCACTAAGTATTTAACCCACACAATGATCAATCACAAGACTAATGATCTTCGAATTTGTGTTCTCCTAGTAAGCACAATAGCTCCAACACATGCTTTTGAGTGTAAGACACATGCTACACAACACATCTTAGTTGTGGCGAACACACAGTTTAATCATGGTTAGCGGGTTTTATTTGAAACCATCAAATCAAGATGGACGGGGCTTTGATTTGCTCTTTTCATTTCCTGCTGCTGTCAGGTTGTTGTATTTGACAGCTGGACACTGAACCACGCATCACTAATGTCAAATAATCTGAATAATACATTTAATTAGTGTATGACATTAACACAGACAGGTTCGTGCAGTGATGTTAAATCTGTTCTGCTCATGTCTTACATCGTTCCTGTTCATGGTTGTTTTTTTTGGGTTTTTTTTTTGCCTTTTTCTGCCTCAGGTCTAATCAAAACTGACCAGAAAAGTTTTAACCCAATGGGATGCAGCTGAGGACACGTGTTCGCTGCATATATACACACTAAAAGGAATAGATTTGACACCAGTCTACAAACGTGTAGAAGAGTATTTGCAAACATTTGCACAAGATAGGGACCTTCCTATGACTTGTGAAAAGCTCACTGGAGATCTTCGACTGCTTTTCAACATGAATCTCAATGATTCGCGTTTAGTGTTACTGTTCAGAGTCAAGAGTTCTTGAGATCCATTCATTTGTCATACAATTTTGCCGCCGCGAATGTGTGAAATGATGAATTTTGATGTGACGTGAATCTTGGCCGAATGCAGTGGGACAGATACCTTTGTTCTGTCTGTACGTGCTGCTATACTGTAAAGCTAATTTTAGATAAAGATAATTCAACATCTACACACAGATATGTAGAGATTATGTCCACACTAAATAATGCAGGGAAATGTACCACTCTGCAATTCTGAATATAAATCTGGATTATATTATTATTTATATGACTTCTCTATACTTCAGTGTTTTTTTTTCTCCAGTCTAGAAACATTCATCCTGATAGGGGGAAGACTGCAGGGCTCGGATGTAACGTGACAAACAAGGCAGAACATTTCGTTTGGCTTCATATGAATTAATCAGTGGAAATGGGCAGACATGTCGAGCAAACAGTCATTTAAGACTCTGCTGAGACACTGATGGAAGCCATGATTCAATTAGATACTGAGCTCTTAAAGATGCAACAAGTCTTTTCTCAGGAGGGAGGACAACAACCACAGCTGGCTTCAACAGAAACCCACAGCTGACTGACACCCACGCTTCTGTAAAGCTCCAGAGGACTGGCTAAATTCTTTGATAGATGAGAAGACAGAACAGCTGCAGAAGCTGAGTGATGTTTGGAAACGCTGTGAATTCAGGTGATACTTTATTTTGATTCGGAGACATGGTATAGGAAAATGGTGACGTTATTTTGGGTTAGCACCAGAGGACCAGAGGAAAGGGGCAATTCTGGGAGAACTTGAACACACCTGTCCACATGTGTAAAAAACAGCCTCACAGATGGGGAAATCTTCTCACCTTATTTTTCTCACTTTTACTTGCTTTTTTTTTTTTTTTTACTTTACTGCACATTCTCACATTTCACCCCAACATATCCTACAGCTCTGTGTTGCATTGGAAACTGGTTAACCTGTGTAAAACAAAGTAACATCAAAAATTCCAATTATTTAATTGACATGAAACGCCTCTACATTATCATGGGTTTGCATTAGGGCACTTACACTGCCAGTACTTGGTAGAGTAGCGACTTTGAAAGCATATCTTCAGTAACAAACTAGTAACTATTAAAAAATCCCCCACACTGTATATCATGCAATATATAATTTATTTGCATCATTTCAGTGCTAGACCTTCATCAGGCAATTCTTTACAAGTAACTAAAAATTAAAATATAACATATATTTTAAAATGAGACTTTAATCTTTTATAATAATATAATATATAATAATAATATACAAAATACAATTACCTATAGTTTTACCGTTAGTGAGAACCATATGTGCATCTGATTCAAATAGTGTAACATCATGAAAAAAAAAGTTCATAGAAGTTGTACATTACTTTAAACAGCAGTGGTACTGAAGTGTGCCATCAAAGACATTAAGTGCTGTTACTGTGGGAGCTATAGGAGCATCTTCATCCAGCCCCACTCCTCTCAAGTAAACTCTGTGCCTCCATTCATATTCTATTATAATCAAACAATTGCAAAAGCATTCTTCATTTCTTAAGTGCTTATTTTCAATGCCTATAAACCGGTGGCAGCAGGTACGTGATCAAGTGGCATTTTAGTGGAAAAAGAGAACTCGTAGTGAAACGGCACACAAAGTTAATTTTCAGTGTCTTTTAATGAGTCAGGTAATATTTTATTTTGCATTTTATTAGTATATTAGCATTTCTATTAGCATTTGACTATTACAGGCTTTGAATTTGACTGCACTGAATGGGGTTTTTGTGTATTTTTGTTTGTCATTTGGTGGGTGTTGTCAGTTTAGGGTTGGGGCAGCAGGGAGCTGAGAGGCACCACGGGCCTCACGCTGAGCTCCCTGGTGCTGCCCCCTCTCATCTACGAGAAGAGTCTCTTCTCCCCTGCTAAGTTTGCAAAGTCCAATTTTCAGCTAATATGGAGGTCGCAACAGCAGGCGCAGAGGGCGTAGTAGGACATAATGGCTATGGGATTGTAAATATTGGGTTTTAGAGAGACACAATTGGAGGGCAAGCGGAGAGAAATTTCCATAGAGTATGTGCTAGCACCATTGGAGGCCTTGGTGCGGCAGAATAGATTTTCCATTCTAGTGTGTCACATTAGATTTTCGGAGGTGCTCAGTGGCAGGTACATGTCATTAGTAACACTTTAGCACAGTAATGAACCTTTTTATTTATCCGGTGCTTCTCTCATGAATGAATAAGGAGCTGCTCCCCAACTGTGCCCAGCCGTGAGGAGCAGACAGAGGAGGCAGAGAGAGAGAGAGAGAGAGAGAGAGAGAGAGAGAGAGAAAGAGAGAGGGAGAAAGAGAGATAGGGAGAGAGAGAGAGGGAGGGAGAGAGAGGGGGGTTGTGGAGGGTGGGGGGCCTGGAGCAATATGAAGTCGAAAGGGGAACGTGGAGCCCTGGGGAATGCTGAGGAGGGTTAAATGATCATTATGGTGACACTCACATGCACACACATATGTGTCAGTGGACAAAAGAGCATACACACACACAGACACACACACACACACACACGGACACACACACACACACACACACACACACACACACACACACACACACACACACACACACACACACACACATATGCACACTCCCCACCTCCGCTCCCTGGGGTCCTGATCTGACACTCTATTTACACACACATTTACACAGTCTACTCCCTCCTTTATAAAGCTGACAGGTACTTAAGCGGTACATTACTCCGAGGAGCTCAAGCCTCACGGCGGTGTAACCAAACTGTCCATTCACTGCTAGCCTTGTCTCAGTGTTCATTCAATAATGGCCTCTGAGAAATGCACCGGTAATGAGCCGTTGTAACTGGGCAGGCAGGCCTGGAGTCTGACGCTAAGCATCAGGACATTTTTAAGATGGTCCAGGCTCATTGGTGGAAAAAAAAAAAAAAAATCTGTCAGGGTTCAGTAGCTCGTAGAGCCTCAGAGGAGTTTTAGTCACATGGGAGCACAGCTCTCCAGACCTACTGATAGCAGAGTTGCCGGACACATGTCTGCTTCTATTAGCCTCTCTATTTCTCCCGCTGCATCATAAATCGATAGTGCGACGACGTTCATCAGAGTTGAAACATCACTGAAAACCAATCAGTGCGTAAATGTCTTAGGTGGGTGACTTTAACCATTGTTATACAGGTGGCAAACTTCAATCTTAGCGCCTCCTCCTTGGCTCCTCTTACATCTCAGCCTGGTGCAGTGAAGCGGTTAGAGTGGCAATGGCTGGTGTGGTCAGGGCCCCCATGTCACCCCCAGCATCCTCAGTGTTCATTTCCCTTTCATCTTGAGTGTGAAATCGCTGCCGGTGCAGCACTGACCTCAGCATTAAGAGGTCAACTATTGAAATCTGATGTGCGCCTCTCTGGCTGAGGGACTTCAACAGATGGAGGGAAAGAGAAGGAAGGTAAGAAATGGAAGGGGAAAGGAGGTGTTCGAAAAAAAGAATCACCTTAACAAGATATGTATTATAGCTCTGAGTCTTGAAAAGTTTCTTTGTTTAAAATAAGTTCAAGAATATGTCAGAAGGACGAGAACCGAGAAAAGTCCGATTCTTGACACCATGACCTTCTTTATCCTGGTTTGTTTCAATTTTGGAAAAATCCCTTGTTTGTTCTTTACATCAAAATTTTTAAGAATGAATGTGAGAGCAGTTGATGTTAAAATTACAACATTTTTGTGGGGAGGTGAACATGTCTGAGCCGTTATCTGACTGAAGTGGACATAAGTGAAGTGATGGGAAGATGTGATCATGAATTTGAATATTATAATGAAAATGTGTGTCCATTTATTCAAGGTCATGTTCAATAATTGGACTTACCTTGTTTTTACTCTGTTTTCATCTCAAAACACATGTACTCATATTGATGCATAATTAGTTTGCAATGGGTCACATTTTACGTCTGTGTATTTGCTAGAAACATTCAGTTTTTACTTTCATATTTTTCCTCCCAGTTGAGGGCAGTTCTATATCCGAGTAGAGAAACTCCCAAAAAACTCCAAACTTTGCAGCTTTTGGCAGCTTTCTTACAGAATACATGCCAGAACTTCCTGTCTCCATGTGTTTCAAACATTAGGTTCTGCATTTAAAGTCAATTCGACACCTCATCTCAGTATGAATCCCCTCCGAAAGCATATGTGATATGAAGCGTCAGAGAAGTTTGAGGTCTTGTCTCATATTTCCCATCGGCTACACTTTCATCCCTCTCTCTGCAGCAGACCACCCCTAGCAACCCTGCCCAAATAAGGTGTTCTGCCTTCAGTACTCTCCTCTCTGAAGAATCTGAAGAGTTCAGAATCTGCCGAAACTTTGGATCTCAAACACAAACATCTTTTATTCAAAGGGTGTCTGTAATCACAAATAAATAGCATTTCTGGCGATGAGCACAAGGCACAAGAGAGAGAGGAGCCTATCTCAGGAGCAGATAACTAGTAGATATGATTCCTTAGATAAGGAGCAGTAATTTGGCTTTTAGAGATAGCTCCGGGGGCCGCTGTGCTGAGCTGCGCTGATTTACTGTGTGTATGGGAGGTTGTTTTTTTCCACATTTTTATCTCTCCTGTTGAAGAGCTTTTCATCTCTGATGATTTTCTCTCTTTTTTATGTATTTCCCCCAGAAGGTGAGATCACAAACCCACAGAAGGCAGAGTGGCATGTTTTAAAGCGATGGACAAAATACAAATATTTGAAAATGTATTTCATGGTAATTATGTCAGGTTTCATGGCCTTGGCACAGTACTGAGGCACAGCCTGGATGCCTTAATTTGTATAGAAATTGTAATCATTTGTTCATTTCAAGGTGAAAATTGCATTTTTTAATTTAAATTGTATCCTGCGTGATAGGCTATTATCTAGAAAAATTGTCTCTGTGTATGGCGGTCTATGCCCTGCCGTCACGCCTGTTTAGAGCCCACTTCTCCTGAGAAAGGGCTTATATATGAATCTCCTGACTGAATGCACCCAGCTTGTTCTTCACTTAGGGCCGCCACTGCACTCATTTCCATTTTTGTTATTAATATTAATTAGTTTGAGAGCACAGCTCAGATTTTAAATGTAAATCAAGCTTGGCTTCACAGTGATTTTTATCTCACTCCGATTTCTTAGATTTACAACTTTACTTGGACTTTTTTTTTTTTCTTCTCCTTTCGTTATTTAAAAACTGCTTTAAGGGAGGTGTGCATTGGTGCGTGTATGTGTGTGTGTGTGTGTGTGTGTGTGTGTGTGTGTGGATGTGCACACATGTATTTGCAATATTGGATAAATAAGTCAAGTCCCTTTATATAAACTACATGTAAACTGATCACATGTAATATAGGTAAAAGATTCTACAATTGGGACAGAGTTTCTGGTAAATAAGACGACTTTAAGCTACGACAATACCCTATTTGAGCTCCTGCTTTTTACTTATACATGACAGATTATCTATCTATAATACCTAAGAGGGGTAACCATGAAATTCAAAATACCCCAAATGTTCTAAAAATAAGATTTTCTCCCTATGCAAAACACACATTTGGGAAGAAGATATATGCACACCAAGCTGTGCGTCTGTGTCAGTGGGATCCTTGAGGTGACGAGCACAAAGCTGAGGCTCAGGTACACGGCGTATGCTGGCATAATTACAGGATTTGGGGGATTATTATACTGTAAGTGCTTTCATGGCGACAGCTGGGAGCTTTTTACTCCCTGTGACACATAATCTCGAAGAATAAAACCAAGACCCCCAGAGCATCTCTTAATCATTTCTTAGCATACCTGCACACGGCTCTGAACTCAGTTTCTGAAGACAGATTTGTAAAATTAGAATATAATTATCATATCTGGTAAAATCATTCTAAAGTCATGTTTTCAAACACATTTTCTTTAAAATGGAAACATTTTTGGCCTATTTTTCTTCACTGAAGGGCCCCACTGGCTGTTTGTGTTCTACCCCCTTTTTCTTCTTCATGGCTTTCCTGACTCTTCAGCAGCAAGTTATTTATCACAGCATGGTCAGGTTGAGGAGCCTGGTCCTAAATTAGATCTGAATCATAGCCTCTATTCCATGGCTCATTCTGAAAGTGAGTATGACCAGGCTGAGGTTGTGACTTCTCTATCGCTGCCTCCTGAGTGATAGGGCCTCCTGGTCTCTACAGCGAGGCTCAGGAGTTTCATTTCCATCCCTGTGATCTAAACAAACCCATTACCGCCAGCCATTTATGCACAGGGGCAGTACGCAAGCCCCGGGCCTGAGGACACAGCCCACAGCTAAGCTACCGTGGCACAGAGCCACCTTCAATGGCCGTATGTCCATATAGAGAGCGGAGAGAAGGAACGGAGAGCTCGGGCCTCTGCACTTTATCTAAACCACTCCAGAGAGGCGAGTGGAATCGGCTCTTGTGGACTCTGTTTATCCTCTGCTCCTGTAGTCAATCAATTAGGGGATCAAAGGAGGAGATGAGGGAAGTGTCACAAAGCTCTCCCACACAGCGCTGCCTGAGCTGCCACCTTGTCCAGTCTGAGTGACAGCAGACCGCAGGGAGACAAAACTCCCGGGCCGGCACCTCAGGAGACAAGCTGGAGCAAAGGGGACAACCATGGCACATGCCAAGGTCTAATCTGGACAACCAGAACACAAACTTTTAGAGGAATATATGAGCGATGACACATGGCAGCCAAAAAGCCACCTAACAATGCATAT
The DNA here is from genome assembly GCF_002260705.1 of Seriola dumerili. Lineage (NCBI taxonomy): Eukaryota > Metazoa > Chordata > Actinopteri > Carangiformes > Carangidae > Seriola > Seriola dumerili. The sequence goes on along the minus strand of NW_019174376.1, from coordinate 571,820 downwards.
TAAATATGTTGAGAGGATCCACTGAAATCCTTCAGTCTCCTCAGACTGAACCCATATATCTGTTTAATAACTGACCATATTCCTGCCTCATTGACATGCTTCCCCAGAACCCACCCTACAAAACACACGTGTGTTTTGTAATTAGACATTGAAGAGTATTTTCCATTTGCATCAAATTAAACTGAGCCTTGATGATGATAGAGCAGTGATAACACTGCAGTTTGTAGTTGATCTGAATCTGTAAATCTAAAGGGAATACTAAATATTCTGCATCTATTTATACTCGCTGAGCTGTTTAAATCTCTCCAATATTTAACAAAGTATGAAATATGAATGATAGTTACCTCATGATAACACAGTCTGAATAGAAGTTTATTCAGATCAGTACTTACTTTATTTAGCATCAAATTTATCTCCTAATACAATTTGATATTAATGATGTTAATAATTGTGATTAGTGATGCCTTTAATTAGTTTCATTTAATTGCAAATGAACAGTAAAGTATTGGTTATTATTTTGTGGTATATAAAATGTAAATACATCTCTCAAAGCGCAACTTGGCATCATTTCCTAATTTGAACAAGATTATGTATAGACATTTTATAGCTGCAGTGAGTGTAGACATATCCAACATGTTTGAGATGTGTTTAAAATCAGTCAGGAGTGAATGAACATACCTAAGACGTGTTTGACATACCTCCAACGGCGCTGAGGGTAAAAGAACTGAATGAGCTCCAGTGTCCTGACGTGTAACATAAAGCACATCGGATGCTTCCGTACCACACTGGTTCGTTCCCCTGCATTCACACCATACCACAGAGATTTGCAGACAACATTCCCCGGCCAGCAGCGGGAGAGGAGAGCGCTGCTGGTCAGCGGGCAGAATGAATGACTTCCTACAGCTGCAAACAGACGCACAGACACACTCTGGCTCTGTGTCTCTGAGTCTGGGACGTCTGAGCTCTCATCACTCCCTAATCACATCACCAGCACTGGAACAGTCACTGGTGGCCCGCTGGCTCCACTAATGTACTTGAACACACATGGAGGACACATGCAAACGCAATGTGCATATACTCATGTATGCATATGTGCACAGATGCACACATAAACTTCAATTATTTTCATTATGAATTAATTGGCTGGCTTTTTTTTTTTGTTGTTTATTATCACATTTTGACTCTATTAAATGTCAGACAATAAAAAAAGAAAAAAAAAAAGAAAATACCCATCATAATTTCCCAGAGCCCATGGTGAAGTCTTTACATTTGCCCGACTCAAAACTCACAGATACTCAATTCACAATGACATCAAACAGGGAAAAGCAACAAATTCTTAGATTTCAGAAGCTGGAACCAAAAAATTAGCAGGATGAATAACTTAAATGGTTCCTCAATGATCAAAATAGCTGTTGATTCATTTTCTTCCAGCACTACTTCATACACACACACATATAGTAGTAGAAAAGAGTTCACACCCGCTGCGTTAAAAACATGCAAAACAATCAACACACACACAGTAAAAAAAAAAGAGAGACAAATGTCAGAAATCAGTTTTGGATCTTTAATTGATAACAGTTACGCCAGTGTTACAGTAAACACACCAACAGGCTGAAGGTAGTAAATACCAATACAAGTTTCCCACTATTCTAATACTTCATACAGCAGAATAAATTATACCATGATAATATACACACATGCGGAACAGAAAAAGGACTAAAGCAAAGCACAGGTGTCAGAAAGCAACTAAACAGGTTAAGGGTCAAACAGACGGGAGGGGGGATAAGGAGTTGTATGCTTTAAATATCCAAATGTTTATTGACGCAAGTGTTAGAAATGGGTTTGATACACTAAAGACGATTCTAAAACTCTTCCTTTTTAAAATATACACGAGTGAGGCGTCTAAGCGGAGCAGTTGGAGCTGCTGCGATTCAGTGCGGAGTCAACGTTACTTTGACTTTTTCCTCCGGAAGTCTTATTGGTCCACAAATCAAACGAGACTCGATTCAGTTTTCCCAGAGCGGAGAGGCTGTCTTCACCAGCTTCATCATCATCATCAATATCAATATCATCATCATCATCATCATCATCATCATCATCATCATCATCATCATCATCATCATCGTTATCATCATCATCATCGTCATCGTCACATTTGAACCCAGTCCCACACCGAAGGCTCAGGAGTTCGGGTGTGTTAGGTCCATGGTCCAGTCAAGTCTGGTCTGCACGAATAATCAGTCTGTAAGATCAGGTGGTCAAACACACCCTCAAAATGCTCTGACGTGTAGAGACGGTTCCTCCAGCCACCTGTTCAAATATACAGTGGTCCCGTGGTCCAGGGAGTCTGTCTGTCACCAAGCTTTCGTTTTCCATTGAGCTCAGTTTGATCCTCTTTTATACAATTTTAATTTCAACATTTTTAATGGAATTTATATTTTACTAATTTATACAAATTCATTCCAACCCGGGCCAAAGACAAACCAACCTTTTGGTCATAACAGGTTAAACCAATTAAATACAATTAAAAAAGAAAACCAACAGAAAACAAGCCAGTTAAGGAAACTCAAATCAAACATTTACTTCCACAGATCCCTTGCTTACCTACCACTCAACATAGTTTTGTTTTAGTATAAAACATACTCTTTATAAACAAACAATACACACATCTGCTCCAGCTACTTTACAGTTTTCAGTTTTTAAAGGCGACAAAGGACCAAATTCTGTCTTGAGATAAAGTTAACAATTCTGTGTACATCATCAATATCACACTGATGCCAATTAAAAAAAAAAAAAAAAAAAAAAAAAAAAAAAAAAAATTCACACACATCTCAAGGGGAACAGCTGGTCCTGGATCGTGTCAAGTCAACTATGAGTGCTACACAAATGTCTCATATTCACTATTCTTTAAATGTTTTTTTTTTTTCTTCTTTTTTGTACATTTCAGTGAGTACGTCAAAGTGGAGGATTAGAGGGGGCTCCGGTCCAAACCAGAGAGGGGGGCCAATCAGTGGTGTTACCTGTGCCCTTTCACAACTGACTGGATTATATGATTTTTCCAGAGTGCATGTGAATGGCACAGCTTGTGTGCTTTTTAATCTCATAACAGAAAGCGCTGGAATGCTTATATTCGTAAATGGAGCCTGTGGAATGTTTCGAAGGAATGCTTATTTAGTCTGAAAGTGGAAACCGACTGAAGGCGCATTTACAGAATGTGCTAATTACTCTATAAAAACAGAAATACTGGCTGGTAATGGGAAGGGTCACTGTGAATTAGCTTTGACATTATATTTGTGTGATTTAATCTGCTTTACACTGTTTAAGTCACACAGGATTCCCTGGCAGATGGGGATTTGGGAGGAGTAGAGGGGGGGAATTGAGTTAGCCCTCCTTGGCAAGGTCCATATTTCTAAACAAAATACATTAATTTCCCCAATCCTGTTTTTGCAAACAATGCCCCCCTCCCCATGGACCGCGGCTAAGGATGGGATGGAGGTTAGAAGGGGAAAGCTATTGGCCGCCAAAACGCTGCTTTAATTCCCTGCAGAATCCATCCAGCCAGACTTCCCACAGAGTGGCCAAGTTCTTTAGGAATGTCAAGATGAATATGAAAGTGGGAAGGTCAAATCGCTCACGAACATTAGAGCTCAGGGAACAGGCAGAGGAACAGCAGCTTGGAAAACAATCATCCTCTCTTGTGAGACTGTGCCGACACGCAAACATGCACACGCAACAGACACTCACTCCCAAATCGTCTCAGTCATCCACTGTGTTTTACACACCAACATCTAACAGAGAAAAGAGATACGAATGGAATCAAAGAACAACATAAATCACATTAACCATAATCATATAACAGCAACAATAATCTTAACAATATCAAAAAGGAACAAGAATAAGAGTCGCTCAAATGATATTGGCTTTGTTAACTACTATGAACAGCAAGGTCAAAGTACATGTTGTTGATGGCTCTAAATGTGTGCTGGACTGCAGCCATGACAAAGAGGAACCGGGCCCAAGGCAGCCGACCGTTCTTGGGTCGTCTGGGGTCCTGTCTGGCCCTCTGAGCAAAAACAAAACAGGGTTTGGGGTAGGGGTACGAGTACAAGGAGCAGGCAGGGGTGCCCAAAGATTGAGAAGAGAGGGTGCAGAGCCGCCTGATGGTTGACAATGGTGTGAAAAGTTTAGTTCCATTCCCAGAAGAGCCTTGTCACACCCGCAAGCGTCACTTTCTCTGGTACACAGCAAGGCTGCGTGTCTGTGCGCTGATGTCACGGCCGGGCTGCAGATCGAGCAGCAGAGAGGCTGGAGCTGGAGTTGGAGTCCAGACTTGATGGAGCATGGAGGAGTGGGTGGCAGAGGGTGGAGGAGAGACGTCTAAGGTGTGTCCCGAGGGCTTCAGTAGGCCTGTCCCGTCTCCACCTGCAGAAGTCCCAGCACGGCTGAGTGGTCTCCAAGTTTCATCCTCCTCTGGGTGGACAAGCTCACGTTCTTAGCTAGGTAGTCTACAGCAGCTGCACGGAAACAAGAAGACAGAAAAAAACAAAAACAAACACACGTCAGACAGGTGGTAGATTCCTCAGACATATGTCCTATTCACTCTCATTTCATTCCTTTGATTAAGGTTGAAATAAGTTGTGGCAGAAGCCAGTGAGTCAAATGAAAAACAATTCACTGAGAGAGAGTGAAAGATAAAAACCCCTCCCCTGTCCCTTGTCTGAGGTTGGCACGCTGCTGGCACAGAGCATGTGCATCCTGGTAAAGTCTCCATGCTGTCACTCAGATGGGTCCCCGTGTGTGTTCTATGTGCCAGTCTTCATTACACTTGGCATCTCTGATTTCATGCCCTCCACACTCCACATGGCCGATCATTTTCATCCTCAGACAGCAGCTCTCTCCTCTCTCCTCCATTCATTACCCATCTACTGTGCTCAATCACCGTCTTAATTAACCTCACATCAGCTCACATCCGCACTGCCATCAGTTTCGTGCTGCTGACAAAACACTGGTGCGCACACACACAAAACGTGACGGATTGGCACGCGCTCACACGCATCCATGCACCACAACACAAACACATCAACAAAAAAGAAAAAAAAAAAAGAAAAAAAGAAAAAGAAAACCAGCAGATGCACAACCCACCAGCTCACTACTAGAACCTGAATATAAATACAAACAAATGTC
>NW_019174376.1:456827-566611 GCF_002260705.1 Seriola dumerili | reverse complement strand
GGCTAGCTTGGCCTGGCTGGCTTGTTGGGAAGTGTGCTTCATTTTACCTCTTATGAATGCTGTGACAGCATCAGTCAATATGCTAATCTAATAAAGCAAAACTCTTTTCCTGCCCTGAGGGTGTGCGCATGAGTAGTGTGTGTGTGTGTCTGTCGTGTGTGTGATGGAGACGAGAGAAAGAGGAAAGCGAGAGGTGGCAAGAGGACACTGTGGGCCCTGAGGGTGTTTGCCGTTCTTTGAAGTGCGTCCTCTCCTCTTACCCATCCAAGTGGAGTGGGTGTGACCGAGGGCCGCCTTCTAGGAGGATGGTGGTGCGTGTTGGTGTGGGGTGAGGGTGTGTGTTGTGTGATGTGTGTGTTGGTGGGGGGGTCTTTATCAAGAGCACGTGTTCTTGCCTTGACCAACCAGGTGCAAGGTCAGGAGGGCTCTCCTGCCTGGAAGTAGGCATCACTTCAATAGGCTTTTTAAATGTAGTCAACCTTAAAAGGAGATAGAAACAGAATGACCTGCTCTCGTTTGGACACACGAAAAGACAAAAAGCCACTCAGTTATATAAAATGCTTAATGAATGGTTTTACTTACTCTGGCCGTACTGGCTTGTACTGGTAAGCCTGCGGTGACAGGAATCCACGCTGTAGCTGGTGGCGCTGTAGGTAGGGGGGCAGTTTGACTGGGAGGAAGCCAGGCTGTCCACACTCTTGATGGTGTCAGAGCGCTGTGGCTGCAGCTGGCTGAGATGCGGTTGGAGCTCTCCAGGCTGCTGTGCAGGGGGAAATGGAAAAGGCGTGCTGGGGCTGGGAGGGTACGCGCTGGGTTACTCAGGATACTCATCACCTGGGTAAAAGTGGAAACGGAGGATGTTAAGAAATTGGAAAATTGAGGATCAAAGCATTGACAGAAGTGAGGGAGAGCACTTTTTTTTCTTCTGCAAATTATAGTGCCATCCTAGCACTTCACCGGTAAAGATGCTCGATTAGGAAATACACCATTACATCAACTTTGGAAATAGGGAATGGGAAAAACTTCCCCATCGTTTTTTTTTTTTGTTTTTTAAGAGCAGGGTAAAGGATTACAAAGGAGGGTTGATTGAGGTTAAAAAAAGGAGAAAGCGAACAAGAGAGGGACTGTTCCTTAGCTGGCGCTGCCGTAAGTGTTCTGCTGCTGGGACCAGAAGGCGTCCCAGTGATAATAGACCCACCATCCGTGCCAGACAGGCCCTGTCCCGGAGCTGAGGCCTGAGCCTGAGCCACAGCACAAACAAGCACCAAGAGTCCCTAATCCTCGCCCCTAGCCTACCCATCTCATGAAATAAGTAAATGAGTTGGAACTTTGTAAATGATCCCCTCAGATCCACACAAAGTAGGCTCCACAAACCTCCACTGAGGGGCCCGCTGATACTGCAGGTTGGGGCTCGCCTGAATATTACAGTGTTATATTATTCATAGTGCAATAAAAGCTTCCAATTCAATTATTCTAAGATTAAGTAATAAGCATTGTGACATTTCGTCAGGAAAAATCTCAAAATATGTTAAAAATGGAAGAGATTACCTCTTTAATTGGTGCTTACTCTAGTCTGAAGCGCAGCGGCCCTGAACGCTGTGAGGATTTTGTTTTCTTGTGCTTGCGAGTTTCTTTAAATGAAGAAGGGAAAGTGGCGAGTGTGTGTGTGTGTGTGTGTGTGTGTGTGGTGTGTGTGTGTGTGTGGTATGTGTGTGGGAGGGGTGTTAAAAAAGAAATTGTCCCACACATTGCTTCCCTCTATTGCAGGGAAACCTCTTTCAACATCAGTTCATGTTGAGTTTCTCTGCTGCCACTGGGCCTTGGCCCCTTGCTGCAAACCAATTAGCCCCCATCATGGAGGTGGTTACACAGGGGTGATACACATGCAGACATATGTTTTGATGCATGCACACACACACACACACCACACACCACACACACACACACACACACACACACATATGACACAACCATTAGGCCAATGCAGGCAAGCCCAAACAGTGCACAAATGATGCACTAGCCAAGAATATCCCACAGAGGAAAATCAACCATATTTCTGCAAATTAATCATATCATTTAGAAAAGGCCTTCCCAGGAAATTAACGAAGCACTCAAATCAACATCAAGAAACATAAAGGTCTGTGAGTCATTTCCACATGCTAATTCATCAGATGGAAAACCCCCATCGTCCCCTGTCAACACATCTGCAGGACAAAGCATGTGACATGTATCCATTAAGAGGGAGATTCATGGCCCTCTTCATGCTGGGGACACATGTGATGCTCCCTCCCATATGGAAGCCGAGCTGCACACTCTGAGGAGATGAGGAGTGTGACCCTGATTGTTTGTGATGGTGAAAGTGAAAGGGGTGGGTTGGGGGTGGGTGGCTTGTTAAGTGTCCTGAGTGAGACAGCTGGAGGCAAGAGTCCATTTTTTAGTTCATTGGTTAATTGAAGCTCGATTACATCGCTTCCTTATGGAAAACAAGAATAGCCAAACAATGGCTCGATTACTCTTCAATGCTCATAAAAGTTCTTCAAAAGAAAATGACTTCTTATCATGACGTTGCTGCAGTTTATGCTATTTTAGTGAATTTAGGAGGGATCGGCGCTTATGAGTCTGACAATTGTTGTCATCTGTGAGGATGTAGCTATCCTTCATAAAAAAAAAAAAAAAAAAAAAAGAAAGAAAAAGAAAAGAAGAGAGGATCCTGTCTTAATGATTTAAGGGTTTTCTAGAGGGGAAAAGGTAAACTCTTCTAGTTATAAGGTTTTTGTTAGCGTGCAAGTTGTATTTTTGCTCACACCTGCTAAATAAAATCTGGACTTCCAATCCTCCCAATCTGATGAAGGTACAGATTAGAGTGAATCTATCTATAAAGGTGCCGGGTCGGATTTGAGTGGAAGAAGCCACTTCAGCCTCTACACGACTTCCAAAGCTTGTCTGGACTAGTTCTTCAGACCACATCTCTGATGTTATCCTTGGGTTTCAGTTTTTAATTCTACTTTGAATGTCGCCATAAAGTTCTTTCAGAATCACATTCAAGTGTTACTTTAGCTAGTCACATTGCTTTAGTTCACATTTAGCTCGTAAAAAAACATTTGCTGCTGGGATACCCTCCATACTACCACACTATGTAAAATAAAACTTTTATAGATATTAAGATTCTGGCATAAAGTGTTATATTCCCTACTGGTGGTGTTGATCTCCAAAAATCCCTCAAACTCCTGGCCAGGCATATTTGGGAATAAAAGAGCTTTTTCTTACTTACTTACTTTCTTACTTTTTTTCACACATAAAATACACACAGCTAGACATTAAGATTGATGTGATTTTGGACGACCAGGTTGTTGCTGATACAGTATTTATTGCTGTTTCAGTGACTGAGGTCATTTGCCACCAGGATGTAGCTCAGATTTCTAAAGTACACATCTCAGTGTAACCACAGGTTACCATTAAACACGACTTGTAGAGTAGAGGCAGAGGGCATCTTAGAGCAGAGCGAAAAAAAATCTTAACTAACTATGTTTCCTAACATACTCTTGTGGAGAAAACACTCGTTCCCTGCTTCTCCTCCATCCTCTCTACTTCCTCCCTCCCTTTCCTCCTCTTCCTCTCCTCTCCTCTCCCTCAACCCTCACCACCTCCCTCTGCTTTCCTTGCATACAGCGTCCCAAGAGCACCAGAGTTCGTTGTTGTTTGACGTTGTGTGTAGTGGCTGCGTTTGGAGATAATGCGAGCCAGGACCTAGTTTTAAAGGACAATGCTCCAGAGGCTTCCCTGCCTCTCTCACCACACCCCTCCCCTCACCCTCTCCTTCTCCTTTTTCCGCTCCCTCTCTACCAGATAGATTACTTTCATAAATAAAATAAAAAAAGTAATTTAATTCTCTCAACTTCTGACCCTCCAGCCTGTGCGAAGGTGAATGGGGAAGTGTAAATTGATACCAATGGCATCCTTTCAGATAAATAAATAGTGCACTGGAGACACAAAAGAGGCCCTTTCATTACCTCCCTAATTTCTTCAAACAGTCAAATTACATTTTTTTTTTTGTCTCAAGTGCACTATTATTTATTAAAGGATGCCACATTGTATTCAATTTACCTTCCCCATTCACTTCGCCACATGGGCTGAGGGCTCAGAAGTGAGAGAATTAATTACTTTTTATTATATATTATAAAGTATCTATCTGTAGAGACGGGATGCGGGAATAAAGGAGAAGGAGAGGGTGAGGGGAGGGTGGTGTGAGAGAGGCAGGGAACGCCCTGGAGCATTGTCCTTTAAAACTAGGTCCTGGCTCGCATTATCTCCCAAAACGCAGCACTCACACAACGTCAACAACAAACGAACTCTGGTGCTGCTGAGGACGCTGTATGCAAGGAAAAGAGAGGAGGGTGAGGGGTTGAGGAGAGAGAGGAGAGGAAGGGAGGAGGGAGGGATGGAAAGTAGAGAGGGATGGAGGAAGGCAGGAACGGAGTGTTCTCCACCAAGAGTATGTTAGGAAAACCATAATGTAGTTAAGATTTTTTTTCCTCTGCTCTAAGATGCCCTCTGCTCTACACTCTACAAGTCGTGTTTAATGTACCCTGTGTTTACACTGAGGATGTGTACTTTAGAAATCTGAGCTACATCCTGGTGCAAATGACCTCATCAACTGAAACAGCATAAAATACGTATCAAGCACAACCTGGTCGATTCCAAAATCACATCATATTAATGTTAGATGTGATAGATTGATATTTTATGTGTGAAAAAAAAGTAAGAAGTAAGTAAGTAAGAAAAAGCTTTTATTTCCAATATTGCTGGCCAGGAGTTTGAGGGGAATTTTGAATCAACACCCACCAAGCAGGAATACTACACTTTATGCCAGAATTTAATATCTATAAAAGTTTTATTTTACATAAGTGTGTAGTATGTGAGGGTATCCAGCAGCAAAAGTTTTTTACGAGATAATGTGACTAAAAGCAATGTGACTAAGCTAAAGTAACACTTGAATGTGATCTGAAAAGAACTTTATGGCGACATCAAAAGAGCAAATTAAAACTGACCCAAGGATAACATAAGAGATGTGGTTCTGAAGAAACTAGATCAGACAGCTTTGAGTTCGTGTAGAGGCTGAAGTGGCTCTTTCAACTCAAATCCGACCCGGCAAAGCCTTATAGATGATTCACTTCTATGCTGTACCTTTCATCAGATGGGAGGATTGGAAGTCAGATTTTTATTTAGCAGTGTGAGCAAGAAAATACAACTTGCACACAGCTGAACAAAACCTTATAATCCAGAAGAGTTTACCTTTTCCCCTCTGAAAACCCTATAAAATCATTAAGACAGGAATCCTCTTCTTACTTTCTTTTTCCTTTCTTTTTTTTTTTTTTTTTTTATGAAGGATAGCTACATCCTCACAGATGACAACACTTGGTCAGACTTCATAAGCGGCCGATCCATCCTAATTCACTAAAATAGCAAAACTGCCAGCAACGTCAATGATAAGAAGTCATTTTTCTTTTTGAAGAACTTTTATGAGCATGAAGAGTAATCGAGCCAATTGTTGGCTATTCTGTTTCATAAGGAAGCGATGTAATCGAGCTTCAATTAACCAATGACTAAAATGGACTCTTGCCCTCCAGCTGTCTCACTCAGGACACTTAACAAGCCCCCCACCCCCAAACCCCACCCCCCTTTCACTTTCTACCCATCACAAACCATCAGGGCTCACACTCCTCATCTTCCTCAGAGTGTGCAGCTCGGCTCCATATGGGAGGGAGCATCACATGTGTCCAGCATGAAGAGGGCCATGAATCTCCCTCTTATGGATACATGTCACATGCTTTGTCTTGCAGATGTGGAGGGGACGAATGGGGGTTTCCATACTGATAGAATTAACATGTGGAAATGACTAACCAGCCTTTATGTTTCTGATGTGATTTGAGTGCTTCACAATTTCCTGGGAGGCCTTTTCTAAAGATATGATTTTAATTTGCAGAATATGGTTGATTTCCCTCTGTGGGATATTCTTGGCTTAGTGCATCATTTGTGCACTGTTTGGCTTGCCCCTGCATTGCCTATATGGTTGTGTCAATGAATGTGTGTGTGTGTGTGTGTGTGTGTGTGTGTGGGTGTGTTGGTGTGTGTGCATGCATTCAACATATGTCTGCATGTGTATCACCCCTGTGTAACCACCTCCATGATGGGCTAATTGGTTTAGCAGCCAAGGGGCCAAAGGCCAGTGCAGCATAGCGAAACTCAACATGAACCTGATGTTGAAAGGAAGGTTCCCTGCAATAGAGGGAAGCATGTGTGGGACAATTCTCTTTTTTACCACCCCCTCCACACACATACACACACACACACACACACACACACACACACACACACACACACCACTCGCCACTTTCCCTTCTTCATTTAAAGAAACTCGCAGCACAAGAAAACAAAATTTCCTCACAGCGTTCAGGGCCGCTGCGCTTCAGACTGGAGTAGCACTAGAGGTAATCTCTTCCATTTTAAACATATTTTGAGACCTTCTTTCTGACGAATGTCACATGCTATTACATTAAATCTAGAATATTGAATTGGAAGCTTTTTATGCACTATGAATAATATACACACTGTAATATTCAGGCGAGCCCCAACCTGCAGTATCAGCGGGCCCCTCAGTGAGGTTTGTGGAGCCTACTTTGTGTGGGATCTGAGGGGATCATTTACCAGTTTCCAACTCCATTACTATTCATGAGATGGGTAGGCTAGGGGCGAGGGATTAGGGACTCCCTTGGTGCTTGTTGTGCTGTAGGCTCAGGCTCAGGCCTCAGGCTCCGGACAGGGGCTGTCTGGCACGGATGGTGGGTCTATTATCACCCTGGGACCCTTCTGTCCCACAGCAGAACACTTACTGGCAGCGCCAGCTAATGGAAACAGTCTCTCTTGTTCGCTTTCTCCTTTTTTTAACCTCATCACCCTCCTTGTATCCTTTTACCCTGCCTCTAAAAAAAAAAAAAAAAAAAACGATGGGGAAGTTTTTCCATTCCCTATTTCAAAGTTGAAATGGTGTATTTCTATCGAGCATCTTTACCGTGAAGTGCTAGGATGGCACTATATTTGCAGGAGAAAAAAAGTGCTCTCCCTCAACTCTGTCAATGCTTTGATCCTCAATTTTCCAAATTTCTAACATCCTCCGTTTCCCTTTACCCCCCAGGTGATGAGTATCCTGAGTAACCCCAGCGCCGTACCCTCCCAGCCCCAGCACGACTTTTCCATTTCCCCCCTGCACAGCAGCCTGGAGAGCTCCAACCCCATCTCAGCCAGCTGCAGCCAGCGCTCTGACACCATCAAGAGTGTGGACAGCCTGGCTTCCTCCCAGTCATACTGCCCCCTACCTACAGCGGCCACCGCTACAGCGTGGATCCTGTCACCGCAGGCTACCAGTACAGCCAGTACGGCCAGAGTAAGTAAACCATTCATTAACCATTATATAACTGAGTGCTTTTTGTTTTTTCGTGTGCCAACAGAGAGCAGGTCATTTGTTTCTATCCTCCTTAAGTTGAGACTACATTTAAAAAGCCTATGAAGTGATGCCTAGCTCCCAGGCAGGAGAGCCTCCTGACCTTTGCACCCTGGTTGGTCAAGCAGACACGTGCTCTTGATAAAGACCCCCCCCACACACACAACATACACACACACACCCTCACCCCACCACAACACCACCACCCATCCTCCCCTAAGAGCGGCCTCGGTCACACCCCACTCCACTTGGATGGGTAAGAGGAGAGGACCACTTCAAAGAACGGCACACCCTCAGGGCCACAGTGTCTCTTGCCCACCTCTCGCTTTCCCTCTTTCTCTCGTCTCCATCACACACCACACACACACACACACACACACACTCATGCGCACCACCCTCAGGGCAGGAAAGAGTTTGCTTTATTAGATTAGCATAATTGACTGATGCTGTCACAGCCATTCATAAGAGGTAAATGAAGCACACTTCCCCAACAAGCCAGCCAGCGCCAAGCTAGCCGACATTTGTTTGTATTTATATTCAGGTTCTAGTTAGTGAGCTGGTGGTTGTGCATCTGCTGGTTTTCTTTTTCTTTTTTTCTTTTTTTTTTTCTTTTTTGTTGATGTGTTTGTGTTTGTGGTGCATGGATGCGTGTGAGCGCGTGCCAATCGTCACGTTTTGTGTGTGTGCGCAGCAGTGTTTTGTCAGCAGCACGAAACTGATGGCAGTGCGGATGTGAGCTGATGTGAGGTTAATTAAGACGGTGATTGAGCACAGTAGATGGGTAATGAATGGAGGAGAGAGGAGAGAGCTGCTGTCTGAGGATGAAAATGATCGGCCATGTGGAGTGTGGAGGGCATGAAATCAAGAGATGCCAAGTGTAATGAAGACTGGCACATAGAACACACACGGGGACCCATCTGAGTGACAGCATGGGAGACTTTACCAGATGCACATGCTCTGTGCCAGCAGCGTGCCAACCTCAGACAAGGGGACAGGGGAGGGGTTTTTATCTTTCACTCTCTTCAGTGAATTGTTTTCATTTGACTCACTGGCTTTCTGCCACAACTTATTTCAACCTTAATCAAAGGAATGAAATGAGAGTGAATAGGACATATGTTCTGAGGAATCTACCACCTGTCTGACGGTGTTTGTTTTTTTGTTTTTTTTCTGTCTTCTTGTTTCCGTGCAGCTGCTGTAGACTACCTAGCTAAGAACGTGAGCTTGTCCACCCAGAGGAGGATGAAACTTGGAGACCACTCAGCCGTGCTGGGACTTCTGCAGGTGGAGACGGACAGGCCTACTGAAGCCCTCGGGACACACCTTAGACGTCTCTCCTCCACCCTCTGCCACCCACTCCTCCAATGGCTCCATCAAGTCTGGACTCCAACTCCAGCTCCAGCCTCTCTGCTGCTCGATCTGCAGCCCGGCCGTGACATCAGCGCACAGACACGCAGCTTGCTGTTACCAGAGAAAAGTGACGCTTGCGGGTGGGAAAGGCTCTTCTGGGAATGGAACTAAACTTTTCACACCATTGTCAACCATCAGCGGCTCTGCACCCTCTCTTCTCAATCTTTGGCACCCCTGCCTGCTCCTTGTACTCGTACCCCTACCCCAAACCCTGTTTTGTTTTTGCTCAGAGGGCCAGACAGGACGCCCAGACGACCCAAGAACGGTCGGCTGCCTTGGGCCCGGTTTCCTCTTTGTCATGCTTGCAGTCCAGCACACATTTAGAGCCATCAACAACATGTACTTTGACCTTGCTGTTCATAGTAGTTAACAAAGCCAATATCATTTGAGCGGACTCTTATCTTGTTCCTTTTTGATATTGTTAAGATTATTGTTTGCTGTTATATGATTATGGTTAATGTGATTTATGTTGTTCTTCTTTGATTCCATTCGTATCTCTTTTCTCTGTTAGATGTTGGTGTGTAAAACACAGTGGATGACTGAGACGATTTGGGAGTGAGTGTCTGTTGCGTGTGCATGTTTGCGTGTCGGCACAGTCTCACAAGAGAGGATGATATTGTTTTCCAAGCTGCTGTTCTCTGCCTGTTCCCTGAGCTCTAATGTTCGTGAGCGATTTGACCTTCCCACTTTCATATTCATCTTGACATTCCTAAAGAACTTGGCCACTCTGTGGGAAGTCTGGCTGGATGGATTCTGCAGGGAATTAAAGCAGCGTTTGGCGGCCAATAGCTTTCCCCTTCTAACCTCCATCCCATCCTTAGCCGCGGTCCATGGGGAGGGGGGCAGTTGTTTGCAAAACAGGATTGGGGAAATTAATGTATTTTGTTTAGAAATATGGACCTTGCCAAGGAGGGCTAACTCAATTCCCCCCCTCTACTCCTCCCAAATCCCCATCTGCCAGGGAATCCTGTGTGACTTAAACAGTGTAAAGCAGAATTAAATCACACAAATATAATGTCAAAGCTAATTCACAGTGACCCTTCCCATTACCAGCCAGTATTTCTGTTTTTATTAGAGTAATTAGCACATTCTGTAAATGCGCCTTCAGTCGGTTTCCACTTTCAGACTAAAATAAGCATTCCTTCAACATTCCACAGGCTCCATTTACGAATATAAGCATTCCAGCGCTTTCTGTTATGAGATTAAAAGCACACAAGCTGTGCCATTCACATGCACTCTGGAAAAATCATATAATCCAGTCAGTTGTGAAAGGGCACAGGTAACACCACTTGATTGGCCCCCCTCTTCTGGTTTGGACACGAGCCCCCTCTAAATTCCTCCACTTTGACGTACTCACTGAAATGTAGCAAAAAGAAGAAGAAAAAAAAAAAACATTTAAAGAATAGTGAATATGAGACATTTGTGTAGCACTCAAAGTTGACTTGACACGATCCAGGACCAGCTGTTTCCCCTGAGATGTGTGTGAAATTTTTTTTTTTTTTTTTTTTTTTTTTTTTTTTTTTTTTTTAATTGGCATCATTGTGTGATATTGATGATGTACACAGAATTGTTAACTTATCTTTCAAGACAGAATTTTGGTCCTTTGTCGCCTTTAAAAACTGAAAACTGTAAAGTAGCTGGAGCAGATGTGTGTATTGTTTGTTTTATAAAAGAGTATGTTTTATACTAAAACAAAACTATGTTGAGTGGTAGGTAAGCAAGGGATCTGTGGAAGTAAATGTTTGATTTGAGTTTCCTTAACTGGCTTTGTTTCTGTTGGTTTTCTTTTTTAATTGTATTTAATTGGTTTAACCTGTTATGACAAAAGGTTGGTTTGTCTTTGGCCCGGGTTGGAATGAATTTGTATAAATTAGTAAATATAAATTCCATTAAAAATGTTGAAATTAAAATTGTATAAAAGAGGATCAAACTGAGCTCAATGGAAAACGAAAGCTTGGTGACAGACAGACTCCCTGGACCACGGGACCACTGTATATTTGAACAGGTGGCTGGAGGAACCGTCTTCTAACACGTCAGAGCATTTTGAGGGTGTGTTTGATCCACCTGATCTTACAGACTGATTATTCGTGCAGACCAGACTTGACTGGACCATGGACCTAACACACCGAACTCACTGAGCCATTCGGTGTGGGACTGGGTTCAAATGTGACGATGACGATGATGATGATGATAACGATGATGATGATGATGATGATGATGATGGATGATGATGATGATGATGATGATGATATTGATATTGATGATAGATGAAGCTGGTGAAGACAGCCTCTCGCACTGGAAAACTGAATCGAGTCTCGTTTGATTTGTGGACCAATAAGACTTCCGGAGGAAAAAGTCAAGTAACGTTACTCGCACTGAATCGCAGCAGCTCCAACTGCTCCGCTTAGACGCCTCACTCGTGTATATTTTAAAAAGGAAGAGTTTAGAATCGTCTTTAGTGTATCAAACCCATTTCTAAACACTTGCGTCAATAAACATTTGGATATTTAAAGCATACAACTCTTATCTCCCCCTCCCGTCTGTTTGACCCTTAACCTGTTTAGTTGCTTTTCTGACACCTGTGCTTTGCTTTAGTCCTTTTTCTGTTCCGCATGTGTGGTATATATATTATCATGGTATAAATTTATTCTGCTGTATGAAGTATTAGAATAGTGGAAACTTGTATTGGTATTTACTACCTTCAGCCTGTGGTGTTGTTTACTGTAACACTGGCGTAACTGTTATCAATTAAAATCCCAAAACTGATTTCTGACTATTTGTCTCTCTTTTTTTTTTTACTGTGTTGTGTTGATTGTTTTGCATGTTTTTAACGCAGCGGTGGTGAACTCTTTTCTAACTACTATATGTGTGTGTGTATGAAGTAGTGCTGGTAAGAAATGAATCAACAGCTATTTTTGATCATTGAGGAACCATTTAAGTTATTCATCCTGCTAATTTTTTGGTTCCAAGCTTCTGAAATCTAAGAAATTTGTTGCTTTTCCCTGTTTTGATGTCATTGTGAATTGAGTATCTGTGAGTTTTGTAGTCGGGCAATGTAAAAGACTTCACCATGGGCTCTGGGAAATTATGATGGGTATTTTCTTTTTTTTTTTCTTGTTTTTATTGTCTGACATTTAATAGAGTCAAAATGTGATAATAAACAAAAAAAAAAAAAAGCCAGCCAATTAATTCATAATGAAAATAATTGAAGTTTATGTGTGCATGCTGTGCACTTATGCATACATGATTATATGCACATTGCGTTGCATGTGTCCCCAATGTGTGTTCAAGTACATTAGTGGAGCCAGCGGGCCACCAGTGACTGTTTCCAGTGCTGGTGATAGTTGATTAGGGAGTGATGAGAGCTCAGACGTCCCAGACTCAGAGACACAGAGCCAGAGTGTGTCTGTGCGTCTGTTTTGCAGCTGTAGGAAGTCATTCATTCTGCCCGCTGACCAGCAGCGCTCTCCTCTCCCGCTGCTGGCCGGGGAATGTTGTCTGCAAATCTCTTGTGGTATGGTGTGAATGCAGGGAACGAACCAGTGTGGTACGGAAGCATCCGATGTGCTTTATGTTTACACGTCAGGACACTGGAGCTCATTCAGTTCTTTTACCCTCAGCGCCGTTGGAGGTATGTCAAACACGTCTTAGGTATGTTCATTCACTCCTGACGATTTTAAACACATCTCAAACATGTTGGATTATGTCTACACTCACTGCAGCTATAAAATGTCTATACATAATCTTGTTCAAATTAGGAAATGATGCCAAGTTGCGCTTTGAGAGTTGTATTTACATTTTATATCCACAAAATAATAACCAATACTTTACTGTTCATTTCAATTAATGAAACTAATTAAAGGCATCACTAATCACAATTATTAACATCATTAATATCAATTGTTATTAGGAGATAAATTTGATGCTAAAAAAGTAAGTACTGATCTGAATAAACTTCTATTCAGACAGTGTTATCATGAGGTAACTATCATTCATATTTCATACTTTGTTAAAATATTGGAGAGATTTAAACAGCTCAGCGTAGTATAAATAGATGCAGAATATTTAGTATTTCCTTTAGATTTACAGATTCAGATCAACTACAAACTGCAGTGTTATCACTGCTCTATCATCATCAAAGGCTGCAGTTTTAATTGATGCATAATGGAGAAATACTCTCAATGTCTAATTACAGGACAACACACGTAGTGTTTGTATAGGGTGAGGTTCTGGGTGAAAGCATGTTCAACATGAGCGCAGGATATATGGTCAAGTTATTAAATACAGATATATGGGTTTCAGTCATGATGGAGACTGAAGGATTCAGTGTGAGTCCGTACTCAACATATTTATATATGACATTGTTAGTGGCTTTTTGAGCTGCCATGTGTCATCGCTCATATATTCCTCTAAAGAGTATTGTGTTCTGCGTTCGTCCAGATTTAGACCTTTGGGCATCGTGCCCCATGGTTGTCCCCTTTGCTCACAGCTTGTCTCTGAAGGTACGCCCGGCCCCGGGCAAGTTCTACTGTACTCCCTGCGGTCTGCTATCACTCACAGCACTGACAAAGTGGCAGCTAGGCCAGCTGCTGTGTGGAGAGCTTTGTGACACTTTCCCTCATCTCCCTCTCTGTTGATCCCCTAATTGATTGACTATCAGGAGCATGAAGGATAAACAGAGTCCACGAAGAGCTCCGATCACTCGCCTCTGGCTCTGGAGTGGGTTTATAATTAAATTGCAAGGAGGCCCGAGCTCGTATCCGTTCCTTCTCTCCAGCTCTCTTATATGGAATAGAGCCATGTGAAGGTGACTCTGCTTGTCCCCACGGGTAGCTTAGCTGTGGGCTGTGTCCATCAGGCCCGGGCTTGCGTACTTGCCCCTCGTTTGCAATGAGAATGGGACTGGACAGGTAATGGTTGTAGGTTTATGAATCACGAGGGGATGGTAAATGAAACTCCTGAGCCTGCCGTTGTAGAGAACCAAGGAAGGCCCTATCACTCAGGAGGACAAGCGATAGAGAAGTCAGCAACCTCAGCCTGGTACATACTCACTCTTTCAAGAATGAGCCATGGAATAGAGGCTATGATTCAGATCTAATTTAGGGACCTAGGGCTCTCAACCTGACCATTGGCTGTGAATAAAATAACTTGCCTGCTGAAGAGTCAGAAGAGCCATGAAAGAGGAAAAAGGGGTAGAAACACTAAACAGCCAGTGGGGTGGCCTTCAGTGAAGAAAAATAGGACAAAAATGTTTCCATTTAAAGAAAATTGTTTTGAAAACATCTGACTTTAGAATGATTTTACCAGATATGATAATTATACAAATTCTAGATTTACAAAAAATCTGTTTCGAAGAAACTGAGTTCAGAGGCCGTGTGCATGTATGCTAAGAAAAATGATTAAGAGATGCTCTGGGGGTCTTGGTTTATTTCTTCGGATTATGTGTTCACAGGGAGTTAAAGAAGCTCCCCAGCTGTCGCCATGAAAGCACTATACCAGTATTTTAATAAATCCCCAAATCCGTGTAATTATTGCAAGATAACGCGTGTAACCTGAGCCTCGCTTTGTGCTCTCACCTCAAGATCCCACTGAAAACGGCACAGCTTGTGTGCATTATATACTTCTTCCCAAATGTGTGTAGTTTTGCCAATAGGGAGGAAAATCTTTATTTTTAGAAAATTTGGGGTATTTTGAATTTCATGGTTTACCTCCTCTTAGGTATTATAGATAGATTAATCTCTTTCCATGTATAAGTAAAAAGCAGGAGCTCAATAGGAGGTATTGTTCGTAAGCTTAAAAGTCGTCTTAAATTTACCAGTAGAAAACGTCTGTCCAATTGTAGAATCTTTTACCTATATACATGTGATCAGTTTACATGGTAGTATATATAAAGGGAACTATGACTATTATTTTATGCCAATATTGCCAAATACTGTGTGCACATCCCACACACACACACCACACACACACACACAACGATCACACACAAACACATACACGCACAATGCACACCTCCCTTAAAAGCAGTTTTTTAAATAACGAAAGTTGAGAAGAAAAAAAAAAAAAGTCCAAGTAATAGTTGTAAATCTAAGAAATCGAGTGGAGATAAAACATCACTGTGGAAGCAAGTCTTGATTTTACCATTTTAAAATCTGAGCTGGTGCTCTCAAAGCTAGATTAAATATTAATAACAAAAATGGAAATAGTAAGGTGCAGTGGCGGCACTAAGTGAAGAACAAGCTGGTTGCCATTCAGTCAGGAGATGTCATATATAAGCCTTTCTCAGAGGAGAAGTGGGCTCTATAACAGGCCGTGACGGCAGGGCATTAGACCGCCATACACAGAGACAATTTTTTACTAAGATAATACCTATCACTGCAGATACAATTTAAATTAAAAAAATGCAATTTTCAACTTTGAAATGACAAAATGATTACAATTTCTTTTATACAAAATTAAGGCATCCAGGCTGTGCCTTCAGTACTGTGTCCACGGCCATGAAACCTCGACATAATTACACTGAAAAATCATTTTCAAATATTTGTATATTTGTCATCGCTTTAAAAACATGCCACTACTGCCTTCTGTTGGGTTTGTGATCTTTCCCACCCTTTCTGGGGGAAACAATAAAAAAGAGAGAAAATCATCAAAAGAGATGGAAAAGCTTTCAACAGAGGGCACAGGAAATATAAATGTGGAAAAAATACAACCACCTCGGGCCATACACACAGTAAATCAGTTCCGGCAGCTCAGCCACAGCGGCCCCGGACTATCTCTTAAAAGCCAAATTACTGCTCCTTGATCTAAGGATCATATTACTAGTTATTGCTCCTGAGATTAGGCTCTCTCTCTCTTTTGTTGCCTGTAGCTCATCGCCAGATCTCTCTCTTTGCACCACAACACAAACACATCAACAAAAAAGAAAAAAAAAAAGAAAAAAAGAAAAAGAAAACCAGCAGATGCACAACCCACCAGCTCACTACTAGAACCTGAATATAAATACAAACAAATGTCGGCTAGCTTGGCGCTGGCTGGCTTGTTGGGGAAGTGTGCTTCATTTTACCTCTTATGAATGGCTGTGACAGCATCAGTCAATTATGCTAATCTAATAAAGCAAACTCTTTCCTGCCCTGAGGGTGTGCGCATGAGTGTGTGTGTGTGTGTGTGTGTGTGTGTGATGGAGACGAGAGAAAGAGGGAAAGCGAGAGGTGGGCAAGAGGACACTGTGGCCCCTGAGGGTGTGCCGTTCTTTGAAGTGGTCCTCTCCTCTTACCCATCCAAGTGGAGTGGGGTGTGACCGAGGCCGCTCTCTAGGAGGATGGTGGTGGTGTTGGTGGTGGGGTGAGGGTGTGTGTGTGTATGTGTGTGTGTGGGGGGGGTCTTTATCAAGAGCACGTGTCTGCCTTGACCAACCAGGGTGCAAAGGTCAGGAGGCTCTCCTGCCTGGGAGCTAGGCATCACTTCATAGGCTTTTTAAATGTAGTCAACTTAAAAGGAGGATAGAAACAAATGACCTGCTCTCGTTGGACACACGAAAAGACAAAAAGCACTCAGTATATAAATGTTAATGAATGGTTTACTTACTCTGGCCGTACTGGCTGTACTGGTAGCCTGCGGTGACAGGATCCACGCTGTAGCTGGTGGCGCTGTAGGTAGGGGGGCAGTATGACTGGGAGGAAGCCAGGCTGTCCACACTCTTGATGGTGTCAGAGCGCTGGCTGCAGCTGGCTGAGATGGGGTTGGAGCTCTCCAGGCTGCTGTGCAGGGGGGAAATGGAAAAGTCGTGCTGGGGCTGGGAGGGTACGGCGCTGGGGTTACTCAGGATACTCATCACCTGGGGGGTAAAGGGAAACGGAGGATGTTAGAAATTTGGAAAATTGAGGATCAAAGCATTGACAGAGTTGAGGGAGAGCACTTTTTTTTCTCCTGCAAATATAGTGCCATCCTAGCACTTCACGGTAAAGATGCTCGATAGAAATACACCATTTCAACTTTGAAATAGGGAATGGGAAAAACTTCCCCATCGTTTTTTTTTTTTTTTTTTTTAAGAGCAGGGTAAAGGATACAAGGAGGGTGATGAGGTTAAAAAAAGGAGAAAGCGAACAAGAGAGACTGTTTCCATTAGCTGGCGCTGCCAGTAAGTGTTCTGCTGTGGGACAGAAGGGTCCCAGGGTGATAATAGACCCACCATCCGTGCCAGACAGCCCCTGTCCCGGAGCCTGAGGCCTGAGCCTGAGCCTACAGCACAACAAGCACCAAGGGAGTCCCTAATCCCTCGCCCCTAGCCTACCCATCTCATGAATAGTAATGGAGTTGGAACTGGTAAATGATCCCCTCAGATCCCCACACAAAGTAGGCTCCACAAACCTCACTGAGGGGCCCGCTGATACTGCAGGTTGGGGCTCGCCTGAATATTACAGTGTGTATATTATTCATAGTGCATAAAAGCTTCCAATTCAATATTCTAGATTAATGTAATAGCATGTGACATTCGTCAGAAGAAGGTCTCAAAATATGTTAAAATGGAAGAGATTACCTCTAGTGCTACTCCAGTCTGAAGCGCAGCGGCCCTGAACGCTGTGAGGAATTTTGTTTTCTTGTGCTGCGAGTTTCTTTAAATGAAGAAGGGAAAGTGGCGAGTGTGTGTGTGTGTGTGTGTGTGTGTGTGTGTGTGTGTGTGTGTGTGTATGTGTGTGGGAGGGGGTGGTAAAAAAGAGAATTGTCCCACACATGCTTCCCTCCTATTGCAGGGAAACCTTCCTTTCAACATCAGGTTCATGTTGAGTTTCGCTATGCTGCACTGGCCTTTGGCCCCTTGGCTGCTAAACCAATTAGCCCATCATGGAGGTGGTTACACAGGGGTGATACACATGCAGACATATGTTTGAATGCATGCACACACACACACACCCACACACACACACACACACACACACATATGACACAACCATATAGGCAATGCAGGGGCAAGCCAAACAGTGCACAAATGATGCACTAAGCCAAGAATATCCCACAGAGGGAAAATCAACCATATTCTGCAAATTAATCATATCTTTAGAAAAGGCCTCCCAGGAAATTCGAAGCACTCAAATCACATCAGAAACATAAAGGCTGGTTAGTCATTTCCACATGTTAATTCTATCAGTATGGAAACCCCCATCGTCCCCTCCACATCTGCAGACAAAGCATGTGACATGTATCCATAAGAGGGAGATTCATGGCCCTCTTCATGCTGGACACATGTGATGCTCCCTCCCATATGGAGCCGAGCTGCACACTCTGAGGAAGATGAGGAGAGTGAGTCCTGATGGTTTGTGATGGTAGAAAGTGAAAGGGGGGTGGGGTTGGGGGTGGGGGGCTTGTTAAGTGTCCTGAGCGAGACAGCTGGAGGGCAAGAGTCCATTTTAGTCATTGGTTAATTGAAGCTCGATTACATCGCTTCCTTATGAAACAGAATAGCCAACAATTGGCTCGATTACTCTTCATGCTCATAAAAGTTCTTCAAAAGAAAATGACTTCTTATCATTGACGTTGCTGCAGTTTTGCTATTTTAGTGAATTAGGATGGATCGGCCGCTTATGAGTCTGACAAGTGTTGTCATCTGTGAGGATGTAGCTATCCTTCATAAAAAAAAAAAAAAAAAAAAAAAAGAAAGAAAAAGAAAAGAAGAAGAGGATCCTGTCTTAATGATTTAAGGGTTTTCTAGAGGGGAAAAGGTAAACTCTTCTGGAGTTATAAGGTTTTTGTTAGCTGTGTGCAAGTTGTATTTTTTGCTCACACTGCTAAATAAAAATCTGACTTCCAATCCTCCCAATCTGATGAAGGTACAGATAGAAGTGAACTCATCTATAAGGTGCCGGGTCGGATTTGAGTTGAGAGCCACTTCAGCCTCTACACGACTCAAAGCTGTCTGACTAGTTCTTCAGACCACATCTCTTATGTTATCCTTGGGTCAGTTTTAATTGCTACTTTGATGTCGCCATAAAGTTCTTTCAGATCACATTCAAGTGTTACTTTAGCTTAGTCACATTGCTTTAGTCACATTAGCTCGTAAAAAACATTTGCTGCTGGATACCCTCACATACTACACACTATGTAAAATAAAACTTTTATAGATATTAAATTCTGGCATAAAGTGTAGTATTCCTGCTGGTGGTGTTGATTCAAAATCCCCCTCAAACTCCTGGCCAGCATATTTGGGAATAAAGAGCTTTTTCTTACTTACTTACTTTCTTACTTTTTTTCACACATAAAATACACACAGCTAGACATTAAGATGATGTGATTTTGGATCGACCAGGTTGTTGCTGATACAGTATTTTATGCTGTTTCAGTGACTGAGGTCATTTGCACCAGGATGTAGCTCAGATTTCTAAAGTACACATCTCAGTGTAAACACAGGTACATTAAACACGACTTGTAGAGTTAGAGCAGAGGGCATCTTAGAGCAGAGGAAAAAAAATCTTAACTACATTATGTTTCCTAACATACTCTTGTGGAGAAACACTCGTTCCCTGCTTCTCTCCATCCCTCTCTACTTCCCTCCCTCCCTCCCTCCCTCTCCTCTCCTCTCCTCTCCCTCAACCCCTCACCACCTCCCTCTCTTTCCTTGCATACAGCGTCCTCAGCAGCACCAGAGTTCGTTTGTTGTTTGACGTTGTGTGAGTGCTGGTTTGGGAGATAATGCGAGCCAGGACCTAGTTTAAAGGACAATGCTCCAGGGCGTTCCCTGCCTCTCTCACACACCCCTCCCCTCACCCTCTCCTTCTCCTTTTTCCGCTCCCTCTCTACAGATAGATTACTTTATAAATAATAATAAAAAAGTAATTAATTCTCTCAACTTCTGAGCCCTCCAGCCTGTGGCGAAGTGAATGGGGAAGTGTAAATTGATACAATGTGCATCCTTTCAGATAAATAAATAGTGCACTTGAGACACAAAAAGAGGCCCTTTCATACCTCCCTAATTTCTTCAACAGTCAAATTACATTTTTTTTTTGTCTGCGCGAATGTTTGACGAGTTGTTCTTTGTTGGATTTCCTTCCAGAATAAAACAATGAGACAGAGACAGAGCTGAGAGAAACACTGGGAGAGTGAGACAAGAAAAAATAAAAACAAAAAGAAGGGGAACAAAGTCAGTAAAGAAAGAGGATGCAGATGTGCTGCAAGACCACTATTTTTTTTTAAATTGTTGATGTTATTGCACCTCTACTATTTTATTCTAACACCTTGTGCAACACTGAAATACGCAGCACTATGTCTTTTTAAAGTATGGACTTGACGTATCTTAGATCCGTGACTCACAAAAACCATATCGCAACTGTTTGTCCCCATTCAGGTAAGTGACGATAACAACTGGGCACATGAACTCTTGTGTTGGACTAAAACAACACAAATTCACAAATGTAAAGAGGGGAAATGGAGCAGTGAAAATATGAGAGCCTATGGAAAGAGGGTGAGGGGGGGGGGGCAGAAGAGAGAAGAGAAAGTGATATAGACTGAGTGAGAGGAAAAGTGGAGGCTTTGGGAAGTACAAAGACTCCTGTAGGACTGCACTGGCCTGAGGGCTAGCCTGCCTGGAGAGCTGATAGGAGCCCCTTCTGTTCCATTCCCGGCGCCAGCGCCAACACACCCCACTCCACAAATACTCTTAATCTGCGCAAGACTGGATTAGTTCCTCTGTCACCGATAGCTCCCCGTTCTGCCCAAATCAAAATGCCCCCAAGATGTACCTTTAAGTTAGGCAGAGGTCACCGGGGCAGACAGGGAAAAATGAGCACTCCAAATGTCTGTAAGTTATCTGAGTGGTGCAGAATGGCATCTTGCACCTTAGCAGATCTGCCTGGCTGATACTCGCTTCAGCAGAGAGTGATTAAAGATCCACAGTGATGGCACTGAATTTCAGATCAATATTTGAAGGCCAGTCCTGAGGGCGTGATTACAGGAAGAGAATAGTGTTTAATTCTGTGACCCAGGAGTCACACAGATCCTAGCTACTGGAAAGAGTCTGACTTTGAGAACAGCCAAAATATTGAAGATAGACTCTTAACAATATATGTGTATGCAGAGCTAATTCAGATATTTTCTTTGATAACTTGTTAAATAAAAATTTACTTTTCAGTGCCTCAAATCCTTGTTTACAAAATCAGAATCAAATACCTAGTAACCTGAAATAAAACAAAAATGAAAGAGGTAAATAACAAATGAAAATATCAGGGAACCCCCCCCCCCCCCCCGAAGTCAGTCGACTCCTGCTCCCACAACATCCCACCCTTCCCCCATCCCTCACATGAGAGGGCCGGCCCAGCAGGCAGTAAGGCCCCTCATCTGAGCAGACAAAATGACTATTTAAAAATAACAGTGATTGCATAAATTGAATTAAAGCGTTTTGGTCACGGTGGAGGTGGCGCGAGGGGTGGCGTGGGGCCGCAGCAGACAGCCGGGATGGTGGCAGGCAGCAGATGACGGGCTCTGGCCTGCATGCCACCGCGTTAATTGGCTGTGGCACATTAATAAAAACTGAAAAGTGTCTTCCACCATAGGATGAAGAGACAGAAGCAGAATGAGAGGTAGAATGAGAGGAAGGGTTGGGGGTGGTGGGGTTTGGTGCTGGAGGGAGAGAAATGGGCCTTTGAAGAATGTGGTGCATATGGGGGGGGTTGGGGTGGGGTGCTAATTGTGTTCAATTAAGAGGCTGATTGGCACTGACAGAATCTGGGCATTGACAAGTCAGGCACAGATGAGGACGATTAGCGGGCACTGGAACAAGCTGTCACTCCTCACAACATGTTAGCTGTCCTGCGCCTGTGTCTCTTCTCCCTGTGCTCCATCAAGCTGCTCACTCATACAAAGGAAGCTAAAACAAGTAGAAATGGAATAGAATATAAATTTATTTTAGGGTTATCCACACCTCCTCTGTGTCTCTTTGCAAATTTCCATTAAGCTAAATCCTCTCTAGCCCACTTTAGCGCATGCTAGCCTTAGTGTTCAAGAAAGCACAGCTGCACAAGCTGGAGGAAGGTCTCCCCTCCCTCCTAAACATCCCACAGTATAAGCCATAAACTTGGCCCTGCACTAACCAGAGGTTAATATGCCGTCTATTGGACTGCAATTGGAGAACGTGTGGGGAGCAATCCTCTATTCTCTGCTAGTGATATGCTTGAGTAACTATGGGATGGATTCAGCCACTGGGAACAAGAGAGGCCCCTTCAAAGCGCACACACACGCGCACAGACACACAGACAGACAGACACACAGACACACACGCACGCATGCACACACACACACGCGCACACACACACACACACACACACACACACACACACACACACAGAGACTTCAACTCTCCGCACCTTGCACCAACGCCTCTTCTAAATTAAACGGCAGATTTTCTGATTCCAGGAGAGTGGTTTCAGCGAGGCAGGGCCTGTGTGTGTCTGAGGGAGCAGCTCCAGAAGGAAAGCGAGGCGGATCGAGGGAGTGGAGGAGAAAAAGGGGGGAGGAGGAGGAGGAGGAGGAGGAGGAGGAGGAGAGGGGTGGGGGTTGTTTGCTAAAAACAGCAGGGGCCAGGTCTAGTGAAAAATGTCAGGTCAAATTGTTCTTGACAGTGTTAATATCTGCACCTCATAGCCATAATTACATGTAAATAAATAGTGAAATAGCTCTCAGCTGGAGACTGAGAAGGGAGAGCTGCTGCATGAGACAACCAGCTGAGGACCCAACCACCTCCCATATTCTCATCTTATTGTCAGGAGGAAGAAAAGAGGAGAGAGAAAGAGACACGTGAAATGAAGCATGCCGGCAGGAGATACTCATATTTTCTTTTTCTTTTTTTTTTTTCTTTTTTTTTTTTTCTTACAAAGGGCAAGAAAACTGTGAGTGTTGAATCAACTTTGCTAAAGGGTCATGAATATGAGTCTATGAGTGAATGAGAGGGTAAGTGGAGAGAGTCAAGAAGCAGTGAGGGACATGCAGGGAGAGACAGAGGGGAAGGAGGGACAGGATGAGAAAACGTGGGTGAGAAGAGAAAAAGTCAGAGAGAGTATTAATCACAGCTATGCACCTGTCAGAGTGGCATCTGGAACTAACGGGAACCACATGCAGCTAGACAGCATCCCAAACCTCCGGCTAGCAGGGCAGGTTCACAGCAAACCAGTCCTCCGTCTTCCCCAGCCGTCCCATAACCCTCTGCACCCTGACCCTTGACCCCGTAGAGAAGGGTCACCCAGCGTATGCCTCACAGACACTTCACCTGCCCAGCAGCCTGCTATTACAAGTAGCTATTATTATCATTATTATTATTACTATAATAATGATAATAATAATTATTATTATTATTAGTTTTATTATTATTATTAGTTTTATTATTATTATTATCATTATTATTTCAGGCGAGTCACCTTCAAATTGTGTGTGTATGAGGCTGGAAATCTCCGCAGATGAGCATGTGACACACTGTATGCCTGTGTGTAATAGGTATTTTAGATAGGATCGATGTCTGTGCCTATACTTTAATAAAGGCAGTACCACTCTCCACCTTATAGGCATTTCAACTGCGTGGGACACACAGCATGTGAATCAGTCTCAGTCATTTTCCTCCTTAAATCCCCATCTTCTAGGATTTACTGAAATTCATATTGGCTGCCTCTGCAAGATAAATGTAAATCACATTCCCTTATATTTACTATTTATCAGGATGCAGCAGCTCACTTTCAGCAGGAAATATCTCTCACCCGCACACAAACACCCTTGCATTTAAATAGCATTTTTATTGTCCGCCATAGCCTTTCATCTGGGCGTAGGGAGAAGAGCTGCCTCTCCAGGGGAGAGAGTTGGAGCAGGAGAGGAAGGTGGGGAGAGAGAAAGAGAGAGAGAGACAGAGAGAGAGCAAAGCACTATTGGCAAGGCATCATGGGATGACAAAAAGCCAAATGGAGGGAAGGAAGGTTGGTAGGTGAAAAATAGATGATGAATACACAAAGCTCCGACCAAAAATATTTTGGAATGAAAAGGAAAATGGCTTCACATGGGTGCTCGAGAGACCTAAAAGATGAAGCGAGCAACAAATGGCTCAGGTATAAAGAAGGGTAGCAAACTGCAGCACTGTCTCAGCTACTTGCAAATTGAGGTCTGTAAAGCGGCAGCTATGACCACGATGCTGCTCTACAAGTGGCACAAGGTTTCGAGTTTAGACTGAAAAAAATAAGTGCTGTTAGTTACATCATCATAAAAGCTTCGCAGGAATATAACTGTCTGCAAACTGCAGAGACAAACCAAGATGCATGAGCATATGGAGGAGGAAGGCCGACGCAACACAACAACCACGGTGTGTGCAGAGGTTCATTTCTGGTGCCACAGATGGAGAATCTTTCCTCAGAGTTCAAAAGTGTTGCAAAACAACAGCAAACACTAATAATCTGTTCAGAAACAGTATAGCCAGTGGATATGATTTACAGTCCCTGGATTTTCTTGGCAGCTGCCAACAGCAGGTCTCTTTTTTCTGAAAGCCTCTTACATCTTTTTTTATACTTGCCAAATTGAAACAGTATTTGTTTTAATGGGAGTTCTAATTAACCAGTATGTATTCCCCCTCTTGCACTGCGAGTGGCTGAGCTATGAATGCAGGCTATGTGCTCATCCCCTTTGATTTGTTGTCAGTGGAGCCTGCCAGCTGACACAGTGCCCGGTGAGAGGCTTAATGCCCAAGTTTTAATAATGTGGGGGACTACATGAATCTCCCCCTCTCATTGGTATTCAGGTGCAGAATGTCTTGTTAGAAGTCAGGGAGGGAGGCGGAATGAAGCCAGAGCTCCAGATTGTTCCGTACATTTTCCCCTCTCCATTTTTTTTTTTTTTTTTTTTTTTTTTTTGGAAACAGCAGAGCTTGCTTCTTAAAAATAATTCATCCCGTTTTTAAAAGAAGCGTCTGCGCTAGCTAATGGAAGAGCAGCAGCACAGTTTGGAGTCTCCCCTGGCTTATCTCTCTCAGACAGTTGTGGGGAGTCGCTGGTGAGCATGGTGTCAGCGTGCGTGGTACGGTGCAGCGCCGCGCGGGCAGGCAGGCCTGGGGACACAGATCAAAGGGAGGCAGGGGTGAGAGCCGCTCTGCCTCTGATCCCGTGTACGTGTGTGTGTGTGTGTGTGTGTGTGTGTGTGTAGGCGCCCAGCCCACTCACACAGCCCAAAGGCCCTCCTCAGATACACATACACACACACACATCCTTGTCATTCCAAAACACACAACACTTTCATAAAACTGCAAAACAGAAAAAAAGTTCCTCACAAAACTTTGCGAACTTCCTTCATCAAAAACGGCAATAAAATCTCTCTATCCACCATACCTATAGAGTTCACTGACTTCCAGCTGTTTCTATCATGTTGAATCATCTGCAGACACCGTACAACATCACTGCATGCATTCAACAGTGCATTTCCCAAATTCGGCCGGCGAGAGAAATGCTTTTTGTTCTTTTTATTCCCTGTTGTCATTTCTAGAAATTTCTCTGAGGAGTGAAACCCAAGCTCTGCCACTGAGCTCCTCTTGCTATGGCTTCAGCTCTCCAGTGCAGTTCAGTTGTTTTCTTTCCTCTCCCAGCAGGTGTCCCTGTCATGCAGTAATGAGGAATTCAGCCCAAATGTCTCCCCACAAATGCCATGTACATGAACACCGCTTCAAAGAATCATTTGAAAAGTATCTAAAATGCTCTTTTCAGCTTCATATATCAAAATATACAATGTTCCTGAGAGATGACTGTGTCTTGGCTGTCAAAGCGCAAAGACCTCTTCAGTGAAAACATTGCTGTCTGTCCAAAACAAATATTTTTTATTTGTTTTGCAAGATTCAAATTTGAAGCATCGTGACATAGGGGTGAAAACACGGGCCTATTTCAAGTGAAATATGAAAAATGAAATATACCAAAATGAAAAAGGCAGACATCAGCTTAAATCCTCAGGTGAAGATGGCTGAAAAAATACTGGAATGCCTGTCCTCCGTGCCCTTGCCTTTCCTTCTTTCTAACACCTGCTGTGCCACTAAATGAAACAAGACCAACAACAAAACACACTTCTGGTTTCATACCTTTTGCCCAGCCATGCACAGCTTCAGTCTCACCACCTCTAATACACTGCACTCCCTCAACCAGCCAAACACGCTGTACATCCCACAATGACAGCAACCAGTTTGAGAGTGGATAGCTTTTCCACCGCCTGTAATGGGAAAATGTGTGCTGTCGGGATAGGTTATGGGATTGGGATGGACGCGAGCTCCTGTCGGGACTGCTGAACGCTGCAGGATTCCATTACAGACTTGGCACCTCGCCACCACAGCCCATTTACTGGGAATCAGAGAATTTTTGTCAATCTTTACAGCAACCGCTAGGCCATCAATGCCAGACACTTGAAGAAATCGCTCACACATACCAATGCACAAGCATATCTCCTGCAAACAGATGCTGTCTGTAACTTACAATATCAAATTCTCATTTCCATCTCGATAGAGAGTCTGTTTGTGTTCCTTTTTTTTCACATTACAGTGGAGGGAAAACAGGAGAGGGAAAAACATGCTGTAAATCATAAAAAAATAAACTGCAAGGTGTCGAATGTGTTTTGATAATTTTCCAAAGTTGAAACTGATTCGCTGTTTGAGTAAAAATGTGTTTAAATGCAAGCAAAGACAAAGCAAGGTCTGGCCTGGACAAGGTGAAGTGAATGCTTATTGTGTAAGTTTCCTGTGTTGTGGATAGCTGCATGTTTGTGAAGTGACAGAGAGAGGGAGAGAGAGAGAGAGAGAGATGGAGAGAAGGAGATAGAGAGGCTGCCCAGCCCAGCAGGACCCTGCACCACAGAGTGAACTCTGATTCTGCTGTCAGTGGGAACATTCATCTCCATGCTGAGAGACTGATAGGAATGCCACACAGCATTCTGCATGCATTCAATACATTTCAATTCTGTGCAGTGCAAACATGGTGTGACACATCAAAACATCCACACCACATGCATGTGCCCCCCACAAAAAAAATAAAAAAAAATAAAAATAAAAATAAATGAAAATAAATAAATGACTTAAAAAAATAATAAACTGCATTTCAGGTGGGTTTCGATAAAGACTTTCATCAAACCCACTTGATAGAGTAATTGAATACTGAAAATCCATGCTGTACAGTTGCCCAAAGGCTCCTGTTCTAATCCTCACTATGACAGGAAATGTTTAATATCCCAACACATTCTTGAATGCCTGTGCAGAGAGGGAAAGAAAGCGACAGTGCACCCCATGCCAGTATTAGAGAGAGCCATTAATGAAAAAAAAAAAAAAAAAAACGACTCCATGTTCCTGGTGTTTTTGTGCAGGTTTGCAGTGAGAGCATTAGCAGTTAAAGCCCCTGTGCCACGATTAACAATCAAACACGCTGTGAGCCTCCATGTTATCCTCCGTCGCTCCAGCAGGAGAGAAAATCTCTTTTTTGTCACAAAATCCTTAATTCTTTCTTCTCTGAAGAAAGAGGGTAATACCAAGAATGTTTCCAATCTGCTTTGAGAAATATTTGAAGAAAAAAAAAAAAAAAACTCCCAATAAAACACGTGTGAACGACGGGGTAATTGTGGACAAATGCAGCATTGAAATTCATTTTCAACTCTTTACACACCATTTCAATCTTATTTTCTGCCTGTTAACCACATCTTGTTGGTGAGGGTGGGCAAGACTGGCCAGTATTGATGGGTAATTGTGTATAATTCACTCCGTACACATGATGTGCATCAATACAAATCATTTTTCATTCTGTGCTACTTAAAGCTCACCCTTACCATAAAGTCGCATTTAAATGCTCATTAAGGGAGGTGTCCAAAGAGGTTAACATGTGAAATCTAGTGCTTAGCAGTAAACGGAGCGCACAAACCTGCACATACAGTATCACACATTAAGATGGCACAGAGATCATAGATATTTTTGGGTCTTGCACAGATTTAAACAAGAATTAGGAAATCTAGGAACCTAAGAAGGAGTGTATGAGAGCAGGTGAAGTGACCAGCAGGAGCGGAAAAAACGCAACACCCTCGTCATTCTGTACATTGAGCTGCCTGGAAATCATACAGTGAAGACAAGAAGAAAATCACACATAGCACTGGAGTCTTCCAGCTGCAGACAATTACGTGAAGAAGATTATGGGTCTACATTTATAAGCTTTAGCTAATTATTTCATCTGCATGTGTTCTCACTGCACAGCGCAAGGATTTAGATGTCCCAGGAAAGTCGAAAAACCGCTGTTTGGAGCAGCTTGAGTACTTGCGGTACTATCAAGATGAATTTTAATTTGTTGATGTTAATCCAATTGTTTTACAAATGTAGCAATTTAGAATAGCTAGAATAAATCCAGGGCTTTGGAAGGCGAACATAAAAGCCCACACTGGCAGTTATTTTGCTGAACATGCTGTTTCAGAATTTTAATTTCAGTCAAATACAATTACATATTCTGAACAGTGAGAGGAGGAGGAGGAGGAGGTGGAGGAGGAAGAATGTGAACACTACCTATAGGGGAATAGATGTGGTAATGTGGACTGACCTGTGGGGAGAGCCCGTTGCCAACAGGGTTCATGTGGTTGCTGGATGCTGAAGGGCTCATGAAAGTATCAGAGTAGCTGGAGAAGCTGTGGCGATTGGACGACAGGCCATAAGCAGAGCTGCTGTCAGCACTCAGACCTCCCTGGTGCATGGAGGATGGAGGCAGGGGCTGGGGTCTGTGCAATGTACTGCTGCCCTCTGACAGCGAAAAAAAAAACAACACAAAAAGTGCACAGGTAAGAACAAATCCAAGAAAATGTGCTTAGAAATAAAAACAGGAGACAAATGTAAGTTCAGGAGGTCAGAAGTCAACCATTAAATGTCCTTCCCTCAAATTCTTTTACCAATTTATAGTCATGTTTATACATTAAAGGTGTTGCAAAGGACACATATGAAGTGAAGGCTTGTTTCTGTCCCACTGTGACAAAGCTGTGATTGTAAAGATAATTACTTGCTGTATGGTTCTTATGTGCAGCAAACGCTTCATATATAATTAGAATGTTATTAACATGAACATATGGATGTCATACCCCAAATAAACAGCACTAATGTGATCTACTAAAATTAGATTAAACTCGGAGCATACTGTATGTTTCAGATGGAACTCTTTTGTGTCGCCTTACCCTGCGATAGCGTGGTGCTGGGGTAGCTGGACTCCGGTAGCTGGTATGTGGGTAAAGTTGGCATGCCTGTAGGTGGGAATCCTCCAGGAAGCAGGTGGTTGAAGGCCGCTAGTTGATTGGCCCCGGCCTGTTTACGCCACCGAGCTCGTCTGTTGCTGAACCACACCTACAGAAGAAATTAAAGTCTTATAAAACACACAATTTCACAGTTGAAATTCTTTGTTGTTTTTTTTTTTTAAACTCATTTTCAGCTTTGAATGTTGAACTCCTGCAGGTTTCAAATTGGTTTTGTTTTATCTTGCATTCACTAAAACTCAATTTATGCTTGTGCAGTGAGCATTTGACTGCAGAGGACCCTCTGCAGAGTCGGCTGGCTCCTGCCACCTGTGATTAATCTGCCGGTTAATGTGAGTGGTGGTGCTGGTGGTAGCTGAGAGTCAGCAGTCCCTGTGGGAGCTGCCATAGAGAGCTCAGTGGTCTGTCCCTGTTGTTCTTAAGTGGTTGAAGCTGTGATCTGTGTAAACAGGCTGCCCTAAGCCTCCTTCAGAGGGAAGAAGTCATTTAAAGGTCAGAGGTAGGCCACCAGTCTCCACATCACACACCTAAGCTATGTTTGTGAAACTATTAGAGGCTTTGAGAGAGGCCATCACTTCTCTGGAGATACAGAGAAACATCAACTGTTATGTTACAACCGTGCTGCTTTAATGTGGTTGTTTTAAAGCTTTAAAAGTCAGTTTGAAGAAAGTGTTTTAACTTTAGAGTCGAGACACAGAATTCTAAGGCTGCAAACAGCAAAATGCTCGCAAAATGAGCAGCACTAAAGCGCAGACACACAATGTCAATTGCCTGAATGAAAGGGGGAAAAATAGGACTCTTTTGAACCGCAAAGATTTACACATTTTAAAAAGGCTTCTGCTTCAACAAAACACGAATATAATCAGGGCCTTTTGAAAAGAGCCAGCAACCTGTTCCATTTAACCAAGACAAGGCCCAGGCTTCACTGTGTGCTAAGGGTTGAAGGACATTGATCTATGCCTCGCACAGGCAATTCATCAGAGTTTAATACACTGTCAGCGCAGTTCATCTACTGTTGTGTTTCAAACGGCCCGGGCTATTGTGAGAACACATGAAAGAGGGGGACAAAAGCCCCTCCATACGCCACGGAGAACAGTGGGCACAAAGAGGGGGCGTCCCTTTTAAACAGGTCTTAAAGAGGGACACTTTCAAGGGGACTTACACAGCGACATACTCACTGCTTTTCGGGGGCTGCCTCTTTTTTTGTACACACAAACATACATATAAACTCGTATAGGCCTACAAGGGATCTCAGCCCAACAGAGATCTTAATTTGAATGTGGTTCTTTTCCCACACAGTCACTGCCTCTGCAAAAGACCCAGTGATTTTTTTTTGCTTATAGTTAGGTTTAGTTGTGAGAGCTTCCTAGAAAGAAAATGGGATGCAACAGGCGACGACTGTGTCTGGCGAACCTCAATTATGCAACTGGAAAACCAACAGGAAAATTTTATCTCAAGCCCAATCGCCTCTAAAGACCCCGTCTGAGTCGCTCAATCAGATATTCCAAAACAAATGTGGTGTGTGGCTCCAGTGAAATTTCTGCTATTGGGATGTAGTGGAGCGTGGTCCAAGGTCTGAACTAAGCTCCTACTGGGCCAGACAAACAGCTGCCTGGCCCAGGGGAGGGGGCACGGGGGGCACACCCCTTCCTTCCACACACTCCCCCTCACCCCACCCCACAGTGCCACTTCACCTCCGACCTCATCCACTCACCCCACCCTTCTTTTATGTTCACTTTCACTTCCTTCCCCCTTTGTCATCCAAGCTTAGGAAGGAGGTGTTCCATCATGGCAGACACAAAACACTTAAACGGGGAAGTCGTTTTTTTTTTATTTTTGCTCTCAGTACATATATTCATTTGTAGCTGCTTTACCAGGCATTTCCTTTGCAAAAGTAATGGTGCTTCTCACTGTAGATTTAATGTAAATTTGGATATTTTTGCTAATAAAATCCATCATAATTATTGAGCTTATTTTCACCTTCATGCAATTGAAATTTGAAAAAGTCTTGGGTGAGACCAGGAAAGACCAAAAATGTGTCCCTCAGCTGTCAGTGCGTCACTTCTTTCAGCCAGTAATTGTAAAACTACTGGAAAGATGTTTCCCTTCTGATCTGACACTGCCTCTTTGAAAAGTTTTTATACCACTAAAATGTTTTGCAAATTACATTTTTGTGAGGAAATTGGTGATTGAATTATGTTCTCTAGCAACCCTTTTTTCCAGTGAAGGAAGTGGTAGTTTTTCGGTAGCATGAAAGTTGTTGGGAGGGTTATGGGCACAGGACACCAGAGACACGGGACCAAAACCTGTCTCATCTGAGGTTAGATTTAGGCAAAACAAAGTTTCAGTATTAAATCAATACCACGATGACCAAGTGCTGTGAGTGGCTAAGCATAACTATAAATAAGTTAAATCATGTTTTAGTGTCTACAAGCAGACACTGCAGGGAAGACAAATTAAACAAGTTTTCATTCAGCGTTCGGCTGATACCTTGAGTACCAACGTTTTGTTTTGTTTCTTGCAAAACGTATTTGCTGTTAAAATTTATTTGAGACAATCTCTTCCATCCCTTCAAATTCTCCTAATTTACAGGAACTGGCAGAACTTCTTAGTCTTTGAACAGGCTATGTGAATACACTAAATCTACTTAAAGCAGCTCTACTGAGTTATTGTGCACAAATGCAGATGCAATGTGTCAACTTTAACGCTGTATATACTGTATAAATGGGACAAGAGAGGAGCATGTGTCACCGACTGAGTGCTTTCTCCAACAATCATCAGGCTGTCAGCACAGACTGGGATAAACATGTGCACAAGTGGCGACACACATGCGCACAAGTGCCCATACGCCATCACAAACATGCATACATTGCGAGCACACACTTGCACATAAACACGTGCGCTCTCACACAAACTCACACACAGCCTGAAGCTGAGGATTTGAGGCTCCGCTCTGGAACCTGATCACAAAGTCACCTTGGACCACAGATTCTCCTCTGCTTTCCCCACAATCCGGTTTAATTCTCTGCAGCACAGAGAGCTGCAGCGCTCCTCCATGTCTCCCTCTCTACCTACAAATGTGCAGCCGAATTCATGTGGCTCACTTCTGTCTCGTTGTCACGGACTAAAAGGCTTCCCCGCATCCAGTGCACTTGGACGCATCTGCACCGCATCTCTGAATCATTGTGGAGAAAGTTTTGGGAGGGAATGGGGGATAGAAGAGCAGTAACCCATCTTAGAAGTCAAGCTTAGCTCCTGCTTGTGAAACAAAAGAGGAAGACTTGAAGGAAGACACAGCTGGAGGAGGACAAAGGGTGAAGGTTGCTCTACAGCACAACCAGAAGAGGGTTTAGATGCAAACCTCAAACCTGCAATCGGATAACAAACCTGCAACCACAACATTCAGTACAATTCAGTACAGTGACACATTTTAGTCTCCAGTTCAAGTTTGGCTGCTTGCATCGGTTCATTGTTGTTAATCTCCCATTCACTCTCAGCCAAAAGAATCGATTCCTAGCGATCTAGAGGCATTTTGCCTTTTTCTTATCGCTGATCAGTGATAATACACGCTCCAAACATTGTAAACGCGTGACACTGCACTGCAGTAAAAACCTCTCTATGTTGCTTCTCTTAAATAGGATCACTTATATTTCAGAATTCCCCGTTCAGACAATCCTCCATGAATTATTTTGTCAAAGACAAGTACTGAATGTGTGACGCCTTTCAGGAGCCAATTTGCAACATTCGGTAGATGAATACCGAGAGCCGAGATAATGACAAAACAAAATGTGCTGCTGACTTCATATCCACAAAAACACAGAGGGGTGATGCAACCAGCCTCAACATACAAATCCTCCTCTGTCTCATACCACGCAATACCCCCCCCCATCCTCCCTCCCTCCTTCACACCTCCTCCTTCTCCTCTCTCCTTCCCCTCTTCTTTCCCCTCTCTCTCTCTCTCTCTCTCTCTCTCTCTCTGATTCCCTCCCTGCTTGCCTTCCAGACTGGCACTATGCTAATTAAAGTAGCTAGGAGTGTGAATTTGAGAGGAGAGTGGGATTAGCTTGATAAGTATCAGGAGTACAGAAGCACTGTACCAAAGTCATTTAAATTCTAATAATAAGAAACTGTTAGAACATTCACACTGATGCATTGCAACAATTTCTCCCCTACAATCTACACAAATCCTATTTATTCCTTTATGAAACATAAACCCATACTGGCGGGAATACAGTTGCCTGTTGGGTTTGGTTGTCACCACTCAGCTCCATTGTGATTTTCTCTCTTGCCGCTGGTACTTGACTGATATTTTAACAATCGGGAAACTGTGTATTACCTCTTGATATCTCCCTATGGGATTATATTTTTACTAGCTAAGTTGAAAACTGGTTTAAAAGCACCAGCATGAGTGTGAATTTGGCTGTACTGGTCTTTTGCAGAAAACTATGACGGCCAGTTCAGACTCCACATAGGTGTTTTTCCTGTGCTCATCCCATACATCAACACGCCAGCACAAGCCACAGATAAAGAGAGAAACTTTTAACCAAATTGATTTGCACGCTTTGTAAAAAGCAATGCTTATACCTTATTAGATTCCACTAACTATAATAGCTACATGCAGAATGTTTATTGGTAATGAAAGAGGATCTATGTGACAGATGTGGTAAAGCGAGCTGGCGGCGGCATGATGAGCCTCAGCCGAGACTCAGGAGTCCGACTCTTTAAAAACTTCAGTCTAAATAGACGAGAATGTAATTTGCTTCTTCTGTGATCGTTGATTTACAGCGGTCTGCTGCCTATTGCCTGCACATACCCCCGCACGCCCCCCCACCCCCCTCCCTTTCTCCTCAGTGCTACCCCCACCTGGTCCACTCCTCAGAGGGAGCGGACACAAATGCTGCTCTCTTCTCTAATAGCTCATGGAATGGCTTTGCCGCCTGCTCCTGTTAAAACTGAGGGGCTATCAGATGGAAAGTGGCAGCGCACACTGCATCAGCAGAGCATATACTGAAGGTAGACTTGGCAGTATCCCCTCCCACTGAGACAGCCTGGAACTAATTGCTGAGAGATATGGATCATATCCC
Source organism: Seriola dumerili (assembly GCF_002260705.1). NCBI lineage: Eukaryota > Metazoa > Chordata > Actinopteri > Carangiformes > Carangidae > Seriola > Seriola dumerili. The sequence goes on along the minus strand of NW_019174376.1, from coordinate 532,372 downwards.
ACAATTTGTCAGTTGGGGTGATAAAACCATTGCGAGGCTCGTGCTGGTGAAGGAGCGCTGGTAGCTCTGCTGAAAGGGGCAGTGGGGCTGATAAAGATGGATGGTGAAAGGGTCTTAAAATGGCAGGCGAGGGCACACACAAGGGAGTTAGCTCTGTTTATGAGTTTAGGTTGTGAGTCAGCGCTAAGCCAAACACTCATCACTTCCACAAGAATCTAGCAGTTTAATTTACAACACAGCTCTGGGCTGTGACGGTTGAGAGCCACTGCAGCCATGTTTGCACCCCACCAGTGCACTTTACCTCTGCACCCAACCTGAAAAAAAGAAAAACGACTTTCCACATTATCACCATGTTTAATGACAAACGGGTAGCAGTGAACCATGACCGTGGACACAAATTCAAGCTAAAATATGAGTGTGTGAGACCCCTCCAACACCCCCTGCCCATAGTTTCTTTCTCAGCCCCAAACACCGATTAGTCTCTGAGCGACATCTGGAAGATGCGTCATTGCAGCTGTGCTGGAGAAGCTTTGCTCTCAGGCCAAAGGGTCTCTTCTCTCCTGCCCTGTGATGGGCCATTTGGGCACCTATGTGAAAGTCCAGCTGGTGGACATTTTCAGAACGCTGTGATACAAACGACACACACATGCACACACCAGAAAATTCACATTTAAACAAAAAATTTCCACATTTCGTTTATCTTTATTATCTAAATGTACATTAAGAGGGTTAAATGTTGAAATGTTTTCCAGATATTTCAGTAGTTTAAGAACTTGCAATACATTTTTGAGAAATGCTTTGACACATCTATCTATAAGACTCATTAACTCACAGCTGCAGACCCATATCCTCTCACAAACACGCTCACCAAACTGCAGCGCAGCTTTGGGCATTATTTATTTTGGCTACCAGCGCCTATTTCTTTGTAACCTTCTCAGAAAATTAAGTTTGACTTGACCTTTTGAGACGTTCAAAGCCTTTAAGAATTAGATTATGAAGAAAACAGCATTAACAAATTATAGCCATGACTCAAATTCCTCAGGTTTTCACATGACATCATTTAAGTCTATTATCTAACAGCAAAGAGACAGCAGTCACTCCATGTTTTTCTTTCTTCTCTTGCTTTCATGTTCAGATATTTTTGTACGTCTCCATAAATAGGCCTACATGCCAGCTAATACAGGCATGGATTATTCTTTCAACATCAAGTGTTACTGTCCTCTATGATGACTATGAATTGCACTAGAATGATGCATTTGTATATGGCATTTACCATCAAAAAATTTGGTTTGTGCAATTGTGCAGCTAAATTAAACCATATTAGGAAAGTTGGAACTCAATCTGCAAAATGGAATATTGAATTTACTTCTAAATGAATATTATCAGAATGTGTTTGAGTTGATTTTCCATACAGATTATTGATGTAGCTTTCAGTTCTCCCACCTCTTGTCCACATTTCCCTCTTATGCAAACACACACACTCACACAAAAAAAACTAATAAATTGCCATATAACAGACAAGAGATAAATTTCTCCTCCCTTGAGTGAGGCATTAAACACTCAGACATATAGGACATCCTTGCGTGTTGGGGGGCTTCAAGATGGACAAAGACATGTGTGGAATCAGTTACCCCAACTGCATGTTTGTAGTGTGATGAACAGTTAGCATGCGGTGAGGAGTTTGTGGGGGTTCAGAGGGAGTGTGAACGACTGTGGTAAGAGGAGAGCGGTGCCCCAGAGCTTTTTTTTTTTTTTTTTTTTTTTTACAAGCAGTTGATTGATTAATGTTGTTGTCGGGGCATAGGTTCCCTAGAGAGGATGAGGAACCCTGTGTGATATGTGGAGGGTTTTACAAGCAGCGGCAAGCTTGAAAGTGATGGGATGAGATCCTGGCCAAAGGCCGAAATGAGAAATCCATCAGGAATGCATTCCCTTTCTCTCTTCTTCTCTTTTTTTTCTCCCTCTCTCAGTCTTTGGAGGAACAGCTGTTGCTGTAACTCTACTGTACATAGCTTCCTTCAATCTTACGTACGGCCGCAGGGGCACCCAGGCTGTCAGACAGATTCCTGGGACTGAGGTGTGAAGATGGGGAGTATCCCTGTCAAAGCACTCAAACATAAAGGCTAACGGTAAGCAGCAAACTGCCTTATATGCACCGCGCAATATGGAAAGAAGGGTTAACATCTTCCTGACAGATGGATATATCATTTCTGTAGGTAAAAGAGGAGCAATACTATTATTTTCACAAGGAACACCGAGTGAGTGTGAGTTCAGTCAGGTGTCATGCTTTTTAGAGGTGTTTAGGGGAATTACAGTATGTGCTGTTCATGTAGCGCGGAGCCCCGTGAGGCCTGGACAAAGTGTAATAGTGTGTGAGCCTCTACAACAAGCCGCATGCTACATTAGAAGCCAGATATTTGTCTCGGTGATTCTCAGGACTGAGCTACTACGGCCCATTGATGTTGACAGGTGGAGTCTTTAAAGTTTGCAAAGCTAATGTCCAATTACACATGTGTTTAAAGGATTGGTACAACCAAAGTATTACGAAATATTTCCTCACTTACCTCTAGCAGTGTCTAGGGATGTGGATAGTTTTGTCTGCATTCTGAGATATTCAACTCTGAGATTTATGGAGGTAAATGTAATTTTGTTAGTGGTGTTTACAAAATTGAAGGGAAAAAAAATGTATTGGCGGTTTTTTAGATCACTGTCCCAGTTACTCCACATATTCCACAGATCTTATAGTAGTTCCAATAAAAACTGAATATTCAGATGTTCCAGAGCATTAAGTTCAGCCTCTGGAAAACCATGTTGCTATTTAAATTTTTTAATTTTTAAATATCAAATCCTCCCTTTGTCCCTAATTTTTCATTTTTCATCTATAAACATGAACAAACTAAGAAAAAACTTTCTGCCTGGCAGGGTCCCACAAGAGGCAAGTCAGAAAATGTGTTTTCATGCAGGTCTGTTACAGAACAATGTGTGTACTCATCCATCTGTGTTTCCTAGCACTCTTCTGTGTTTCTGACCTGTACTCTCGCCTCTGTGAGTTTTGTCCTCTGAGCCAGCTCCTCTCTGGTGTAGATGTCTGGGTAATGTGTCCTTTCAAAAGCCTTCTCCAGCTCCTCCAGCTGCTCAGCAGTGAAGGTGGTGCGACTGCGCCTCTGCTTCCTCTTCAGGGGCAAGTCAGGCTCCGAATCTACATCTGAACCATCATCTGTGCGGTTACCTGAGGTGAGAAGAAAGGGACAGAGGGCCATCTGTGTGTGATCATGGAATGAAAACAAGTTAAGGAGTCTTTTGTGTGAATTAACTGAGGGGTGTTTGTAGAAAATAGCATCAAATGTGAACTGAAACTGATCATAAACTAGCTCTAACAGCATTATCTGCATTTTGGAGTCTCTTTTGTTGTTGAAGAGCGAGGGACTGGCAACATAGAGGATTCAAATGACAGCTTCTCCTCTCTCAGTATACAACTGGGAGAATATTATCTTAATCTGTGGATATTTATTTAATATAGAAGAGGCCCTGATACACAATCCTGCCTCTGAAAGGGGCCCCAGAGGCTGTGAAGGCAGAGGGCTGAGGGGGAGTGGGGGTGTTCGTGGGTAGAGGGGTTAATCTGCACAGGCCACCTTGCTGCTCCTCACCCTGCTTTTCTCTCTCATTGGCCCAGGGCACACTGCTCATACACAGCGCAGCCAAAGTGTATAAAATAGAACACAATATCACACCGAAACCATTCAGTCCCATGTGTTTCCATCTGCTGTCATTAAATGAATTAGAACATATTTTACATTACTTTTTAGGCATTCAACTAAGCTGAATTTTTGCTCGAGGAATATAGATACAGCACAAAGCTGTACAATCCAGGCCGACAGGGAAATTTTTGACAGCAAATACGCATTACCATTGCACATTACCGTTATAACTGAATTTAGAAAATTGCATCATTTTCACCTCCTCTGCATGTCTATTCAAACTACATGGCCCTTTTCATTTCATGTCATAAAATTCACATTTTCATAATTTCCTCATTGAGACATTGACAAGGCGGCGTGATGTGCCAGTGTTGCTCCAGGCCTAGTTGGATTGCATCATGCACAGTCCAGAAAGTGTGGGAGAGGGAAAATAAAGGGAGATATTGAAGAAGAGGGTGTATGAAGAGATTTCTGCTTCTGACAGTGGCCCTTTGCTATTCAGCTCAAATGAAAACTATAATGCTCACCTGAATGTCTCGCCTGAGTGAGTTCCTGCCGTCTAATTCGTTGTTTTACCGCTCTGATGTCTGTTTAAAGCTCACTCCAGTCAAATCTTTCAACATAAGTGGACAAAAGAATACTCAAACCTAGCCTCCAAATAACAACTGTGAGAACAAAAGAGCAACAGAGCTGGCGGAGTCTCAAGGCCAGCTCCAGAGTTTAATTAAACAAGGAATTATGGGATTATATGGAGACTATCATTACAGGCCACTCCATGAGTCTTCTACGAACATTTTTTGTCCCCCTGAGCTCATGCTCAATGATTCTCTGTGGATTACATGTGGCCGCAGGACATGAGGCCGCATTCATTAAATCAATTCTTCAGTCTTATCCTTTTTAATAAAGATTGATTCTTGAAGCACAAGCTCACTCCGCTGCAGAACACCCTTGAACATACAAAGTTGAATATGTACATACACCGCATATCCCTTTGTTGGTTTTCATGAGGATGCGTATATCCATTTGCCCAGTAACTTGCCATGACGACACTTGAGACCAGCCCAGCAGTGTACAGATCACTTTCCAAAGTCACCTCTGTGTCCTACAGGGAGACGTGGGGGCCAGAATCGGCTTCATACTCAAGGGGCCCTGAGAAAGACACTGAAGTCTTCTCCTCCTCAAATTATTTTCATTTCCTCTCCTTTGTTTGAGGTGCTTTCACAGACTTTATTTTGCAAGTAAACCGCTGTGGCAATCTGTGTCACATTTAGCATGCTATCAGGCTAATGACTGATAAACCTCAACAGACAATGGCTTGTACTGCTGCTCTCAATTAAGCCCCACAGAGCCAACACATCTGCTCTTGTACATGAACCAGAAGCACAAGGTCAACAGCCCTGCCTGTAATGAGTGAGAGAAAATGGAAAATGGCACACGCTGCATGAGGCCAACTGGGAATGGGGTTGGATGTAAAACTCATCTATATGCTGACTACATTTGGTGAGTAGAAGATAGAAAACATCTAAAAACACATGGCTGCCATGTAAGACAGTGCCTGACAGATTCCTGGTTAATATATAGCAGTGTTACAATAAAGGACTAGTCCCTCCATAGACAGCAGAAACAGGTCTGAGTACATGTCAGTACGCACAAGCAGCAAAACAACCACTTTTCAGTCTGTTTTCTGGACAAAAAAACCCCCACAATTTCAGGCAGCTGTTTTCCCTCTCACTCATGTTCCAAATGTTAACAATCAGGGACAAAATAAGCAAATGTGCAAACAAAATCCCCGCAGGGCTGTCGAGGTCAGTCCCTCAATGGTCCGATCGGCACAAAAAGGTACACTCTGATTAGGGCCTTTGCATAATATGACAGCTGTAATTTCCATTCAAAGGTTCATGGGATATTGATAAACCCACTCATGCCTTGTCTCATTAGTTATCATCCAATTAGAATCTAATTATGTGCCATCCAGTGGGCATGATTACTGCCGTGTTCTCTCCTCCAGGGGCCCTCTGAGGTTTTGCACTGATATTGATTTAAAATTGTGCCCATGATAAATAAGAATTAAGCAGGTTTACACATTGCTTTGTCTAGGTAAGTGCTTGATTAAGATTGAAGATAACACCAGCTATTGTTTCAGTAAAAACTACCTTAACCTGAATTGTAATGAATGTCATGACTTATGAAAGAGATGACTTCAATACAGGAATTGAAGAGGATAAATCACTGACCTTTAATGCAACTGTTTTAAAGGGTGATCACCTTCAAGGGCTGATGCTAATCTCTGCTAACTAAGATAACAGTTTCGCCCTGAATGCACGGTACATACGAACTGTATACTATATAAACTATAAAGTAACTGTTGTAGTATACAGGTTTGCAGTGCTTACGCAGTCAGACGCCAATCAAATTACAACTTTATAATTCACCTTCCAATAAAGCCTTACAAAGACAAAGCAAATTTTTTTTTAAGTGTCTTCCAGCTGTGATAAACTTTCTTTTTCCTCCCCCATTTCCTTTGTGCATTGCATTGTGGGAGAATAGTGTACATCAACAACTCGCTGAAGACTCAAAGGTTTTCAGTCTGCTTTAAGTGTACATTATTTTGTCAAATCTCCAGTGTGATTATTCTGTCTCTCCGCTATTGAGTACTGTTTCAGGTGTTATTTTATAATTTAAGTAAAATTTTGCAGTGATTAACAAATTAACGTGGGGGATTCTGCACTGAAGATGAACACCACAGATGTGGAGATCCACATGACGTCCTTTCACCCTGGTTTGACTTTGCTTTAGTGATGTTTTAATTCTGACCAGACCTTTTAGATAAAGCAGCGTTCTTACTTTTGAAAGACTTGAGCTGCTAGTTAATAGTTTGAAGGTTACTCTGAGGTTTAAAGCCTGCTCTCTCCCCTGATGCTCCATTGCTGACCTCGCAGACAGACTCCTCAGACTACAGGCAGATGGGATCCTCATCATCACCCTGTTTCCTCAAACCCCTCCTCGATATCGACTCCCCCCCCCTTCCACCTTCTCCTCCAGCCCTCCTTCTCTTCTCCCTTCAACCCTTCGGACTCCTCCAGTCCTTCACGTTTACCCCCGAGACGCTGAGGTAATGCTGATTTAACAGGCAGCTGTCCATTCAATACCGGCAATTAACCAAGTGATCTGTAGGGTTACAGATTTATGGTGCATAACAACAGCAATAAACTTCATGTCTACCAGGTTGTTGAAAACACTACATCCAGACATCCAATACTGTGAGGTAGTTTTGAATGAAAAACAACAAGTAGGGCCCTAAAGTAAGCGATTACTGTCATCAGCATGAAGAAAACTGTTGTATTCTGTTGTATTCATTCTCTGAAAACTGTGTTATCCCTTCTTATGTTGATACCTTTATATAAAAAATTAAGTATAACAACAATGAAAAGGAGGCTCTATTCTGAAAATATAAAACCAAAGCTGTAAAAAAAAACCACACAAAAAAACAAACAAAAAACAGCAAGATATGCTTGGAATACAAACAGAATACAAAAAAGCAAAAAATAAAAACCTTCAGCAACATTTTGTGAAAGATGAAGTAAAAAATGAATATTGTATATGTTTTTTCTTGAGGAACTTTAATAAAAAAACCCTGCAAATCCTGCTTTTGCAGTGGTGCAGGTGTAAAGTATTTTAATCCTTCATCTCACCTGTGAGCAGTATTAGCTTAAAGTAAAGTGGTACTCATCCTAGTCAAGCTGCCTCTGATATCATAACCCATGGCCTCAATATCAGCCATACCTTTGCAAACTATCCAAGACAGAGGGACAAAAACAGACAGAGCTTTGGCAGTGCAGCATTAGCTCATAATGGCTCATTTTGAAAAGCATATTAGTTCCAGCATAATTACAATCAGGCCTCACGCTCTGTGTTTTGCAGGCATTCACAGGACCAGCCTCTGAGCACCGAGTCACACCAGTTGACTGTGACTGACAGCAGATTTAGTTAAAAATGGTGTTTTTTCCTCCCTCTTTTTTTCCCACAGGACAAAAATAACACCGCATCTTTTCTCCCTATTTATGTTGACTTGTTTATTTTGTGCCTACCTTTTGTCGTAGTTGATACTGCAATTATACTTTTTGTCAGTCAGAGGGGGTGAATATCAAAAGGCCTAATTATGCAAACAGGCCTGTGATAAGAGGCATCTGCCTGAGATGGGATCTGCTATCTCTGACATGCATCTGTCTCTGTGCTGTCTTTGCTGCTCCAGGCCTGCATATAAACAGCCCTGCCTGTCCCCAGGACTGCATGCAATTCAACCACCAACACTGGAGTGGAGGGATGTTTCGGGGGCGGGGGGGATCGTGCAGCAACATCAAATAACTAACAACTTCCCAATTTGCATTTTTCTGAGAATGGTGCGGCATCTCTGCTTCATGCACTTGCCTGTTCATCCCAAAGGGGTTGCCAAGTTAAAGGAGGCATGTGATTCAAGGCATTTACCGAAGGATGTATCTGAGATAGGAACCTTATGTGAATACAAGATAGACGAGAGCGATAACCAGAATGGTTTAAAGACAAATTCTCTATGAATAATCTTTTCCTGTAGTTATCTCCCTGCTAGCGACAAACAAAAACAAAACTCTCAAAGTGAGCAGAGTCTCAGCAAGGTTGGGATGCATTTCTATATATTAGATATACTTAGGCCAACATACCAAACAATTTGTAAAAAAGACTGCATATGTGGCAAAATCAAGTTAACTGTTTACTCGGTTTGGTAACATGCCAAAATGCATAATCAATTTCCTCTGGTTGTCAGTGACCTTCTCTGGGCTGTAATTTGACATTTAGCTGAAATTGAATCTGGATGAGATGTGTAACTATACATAAGGACATTAAAAATCCTCCTATCTAAAATAAAATCATTCTCAGCTCACCTTTATGGACAGATGTCATGGGATTCAGCTTTGTCTCATGCCTATCATGTCATTACCAGTTTATAGCAGGTGGTTGAGGGCCAAGGGCACTCGTCCCAGAATTTATCCGCAGAGATGGGACAAGTGAGAAGGAAAAGGGGAAGTGAACAAGAGCGCTAAAATTTCCACACATCCTGTTCTGCAATTACGCTTTAAAAAAAGCAAACTTTTCAACATAAGTTGTAGCCGCTACAAACGTCAAACATACTCAACAACTACCTGATGAAAATGCTAGAAAGGGCCGCTTTCCTTTTGCTACCAAACACACAACCTCTCACTGGCAGTGTCAGAGTTTAAGACTCTTTTACATCAACATTCCTCAGGAAAATTCCAATACTTTTCTTCCCTTGTCTCTCGGACAGAATCACATTCTTTAGAAAAGGAGTAGGGGGCTTGAAAAAGAGGAAAAAAACTGCAAGGGAGGAAGAAAGATGGGAGGCTCTATAATCTTTGGCTCTCACAACAAACAATTAGCCCCCTTTTCTCTGTTTGAGGTGGGGAGAAAGTGGGAGAGAGAGGAAGGGGGGGAGTGCAAGAGAAAGCAGAGGAGACAGAGAGGGAGCAGCAGCGAGAGCGATGCTCTTTTATGGCTCTTGTCATATGGATGAAGGCGCGGCGCGTCCATGAGAGCGCACGCTCACCTTCAACAACAGGGCGTCCACTGGGCCTCCCGGCCTTTTCAGCCGGGAGAGACGAGCTCCTCAGGGGGCCATTAGAGCATGAATAGGGGCCTGACAGCCCTGTGCAGCTCCGCAGGGCATCCATAAACGCTGACATATTGACTCCCCATGCCTCTGCACTGCCTGAGTGTGAAAGCGTGAAGGGCTTGAAGGGTGGGATTCTTTTTCTTTAATATACTACTGACTAAAACTTGTAATTTAGTGACAATATGATTGGTTGCTTTTGGCTTTAACACATACTCTTTTTCTGCATGAGACTAATACTGTTTTTCTCCGGAGTACTGTTCAAGTTTTTATTTTACTTTTGAAATATAAATAATTGTTTTAAAAGACCTCTTTTAATGTAGATATAATGAAAAATGCACTTCTAACATATCAAACATGTTAGTGTCCATCATTCAGATAATGAAAAAATCTTACATTTACATACATACAAGAATATATGGATTTACTTGCTACATCATCCTATTCTCTTCCACTGTGGCAGTTTTTAGAACAAAGCCAGATTACAGAGGATCTAACAGAGCCACATGGACCCATAAAGACTTCAGAGGATACAAAATGTGAACCTTGTTAGGAAGACTGTTGCCACCTCTCACTTCGATGCTAAGACTGAGCTTTACACCAGGTTTCTTCTTCTTGTGCAGAGCAGAATGTCACCGCCTGAGCTCCAGTCTTTGCTAATTGAGGTCACAGCGAAAGTAATGAAATTAACAGAGAGCACAAGAAAGTAAAAAGAAGCCCATGGGGGTCTCTGCCAAATGGCACTGGAGCCAGAGCCCCGGTCCCCCAGCAAAAAGCTCTAAAAACCTACGCAGGAAATCAAACAGTAATGTCTCAGGGCTATGAGCCGAGGTCTCCTGGAGGAACAAATCATTTTCTCAACAAAGCCAAAGAGAGATTACTGGGCACAGTATAGGAATGCACAGCGGACATTTTTATGTGCCCAAGGGAAGTTTCCTAATTTTCTGGACAAGGCTGGGCAGCAAATATTGTGGAAAAGTTTGAGTGATATAGAGGACACTAGGAAGCAAAGAAGAGTTGTGACGAATGATGGAAACTTCAATGAAAACTCAGGATTCATGTGAACAAAGCTATAAGAAAAAAAAAGGAAAAAATTATGTCCGGTGTTTAATTAAGAGGCAGTAAAAAGTAAGGTTTATATATTTAGTTTTAAAACCTCAGAAAAATGATCGCCTTGTACTGTGTGAAATCATTTAATGTATTATCAAAATTACTATTATACTACACTGTATTATGGTCCGCTGACTTTTAGTGGATTGTAAGTAAACAAACTGTTACCAAAGAGTCCTTTTATATTCGGAAATTAAATGAATATTTCCTGTAAAGAGCTTTTTTTCTGGGCACAGTGAAGCATTACAGTGCTTGGCATTAATTTCTGAGATCCCTCCATATTGAGGGGTTGTAATGTGGCACAGTAGCAAAGCTTTTTATACTGAGACTACATATTCCCCAAGGAGAGAATGACTGACGATGCAGAAATAAGCCCATTAGTTGAAAATAGGGGACAACATTTGAAGTTGTTATTTTGTCGGCTAGGACAGGAGCTCCACCCCACTGTTTGGACAACTGCTTTCACATTTTAACTTGGTGGGAAAAAAACACATTTCTGATTCGCAACACTTAGGGAACATGTTTATTGTCTTTGTGGTTACGGAAAAAAACATGCACAATTAAAACAAATGAATATTTCAGTGGCGAAGCAGATCAAGAGCATAAAATGTGAAATGTTCTGGCGTTAAGTAGCATAGGCTAATGGCGATTCTTAAACTAGCAGACCATGGTCAGTGTCTCTCATTCATCACTGAGGGAGAGCACGGGCGCACTGTGCTAAACGTAATTACTGTTGCACATTATGTGGGCTATTCCTGTATTGTAATAAAATTAGCCAGAAATGCTTTTTGTCTTTTCTAATGCAGCTCCATGGTAACCATGTGGATGGTCATAATGCAACACACTGTCCCGATCTGTGCCAGCTGTCAGAGTTTGACAACCCTAGCTGGCAAGGCGAATTGGAGGAAACTACATTTCTTTCAATAAATTGTGTGGCTCTGACCTGCTCATCCATTGCGCAATTTAACATGGACATAATAAAGCTTGAGATGTCCTGATGTACTCTATACTCATTTTTGTGATCCTTCAGCTTTATTGTTTGGCAGAATAACAATGGCTTAATCACCGAGACAAAGATCTATTTCTGCCAAAAGTCCTGCTCATTATTAGACTGTCCATCTTAAAATTTCCTCAGATTACCCAAGACAGGCAGGGAATTCAATTGGACTATACAGTCTTTTCTACATTCCTCAAAATACGGAGAAAAAGCTTTAACAATAAGAAAATGTAAATGCCGTGCAGACAACATTTAGTTAAAACAGATATTTGTACTACTGGGTACTAATAGTAAATTGACCTCTTTTTACAGATTAAATGATAATCGATCAGCATCATAAATAAAATTCCAACAATACATAAAAAAATTAATACAACCCCTATTCGAATGTGAGTCTACCAGCAAAAGCCACCTGTAAAAACTGACTTTGACAGTATTGAAAAGCAAACTTTCAAATTTAACATAGAATAAAAAAAGACAGCATTGAGTCAGTTTGACCCATTAATACAAGACGCCACTGATTTCTCTGCAAATTTTCTTTGGCTTAAATCAGAGAGGCAACAACGCGCAAAGGCTTGTTTCCTGACTCATATGTCCTGCCTAAATGTACTGCAGAATTACTGGTGGACTGTTTATTTGACATTATCTGTGAGCCAGCAACAACATTAATGTTGTGTGGTGGATAACTTATTAGGCAAAATGACTACAATTTATGAAATTACATGGTTAATTAAATACTGCTTACAGCTGAAATCACTCTGTAAACTATCTGTCCCCTTTGGCAAATCACCTAGTCGAGACAAAGCCAAAAACCTACAGTCTTCATGAGGAAAATAGCAGGAGAAGTACACAATCTGATCAGTCTGTGTGTGGGGCTTAATTTCTATGTCGTGTGATGCTGTGATGCCATGAATGCTTGGAATCGGTTTATTGCTTGTTAACATTGTTATTGGTGCTTTCTGACAACAGGCACCATTGTCTGTAAAGGTCGTGAGGTCAGTTATTTACGCTTGTTTATTGCAGCAAAATGATGACAGCTTCTCTAATGATGTGCGCGGAACAACTGCAGCAAGGTTTGTTTCAGCAGATGTTACCTGAATTAAACTTCTTTTTTTTTTTCAGAGGCCAAGCAGAAAGACAGCAAGAGGACATCTCGAAGCAATTAAATGAGATTTCTGTCTGATAACAAATACTATAGGTTTTTCCATTAAAACCTTTGAAACTAATCTCCCCCGCTGAGAACACTTGTCTCTCCTCGTGGCATGGCAAGGAATCAGCAGTGAGAGATAAATAAATGGCCTTTAAAAAACATTGGCCCTCTTGTCAAGACACATACCCACTCGAGAGCAGCAACGGTCCACATGTCAACCCATTCTCTTCCCATTTCCTTTGCTCTCTTTGCTAAGACACTCCTGTCTAATGAAGTAGAGGGACTGAAATCCCACAGGGTTGCAGAGCTCTGTCATCCCTGAGTGTTGTTTTCCCCCTGGACAGGCCAGTCGTTGTCCACTATTGAAGGTAATACTCACCAATCAGGATTCATTACAACCCCAAATCTATGAATGAACTGCCCACCGCAAGCGCAAACACACAACTGCCCGGGAGAAGAAATAGGCCTCCCAGGGACCCCCTCCAGACTAAATTGGATTGCCGATGCAGCCCACAGACATTTGAGAAGTCGAGAAAAACAATGGAGCAGAAAATAAATACTCCAAAGCCACAATGATGACTCCACTTGGTAAACTAACACAGTATTGATCGTCTTCTCTTTTTTTGTGTTTGTTTAGAAAAGCCTCATCCCTGCTAATAGCTGTCTGAGAGTGTAATCTCTCCCTTGTCCTCCCCCTCCTCTCCTCCCCTCCACATTCCCTATTATGTGGTTTCTTTCAGCGCGCCTCAAATAGTTTAGGTTCAGTGTCGCACTGGGGTACGGGGCATGGGACTGGGGACCAATTGTTTGCTAATGTTGACACCTGCCAGAGCAGGCTTGGTCTATTTGGGGCCCGCCAAGCTGCAAACTGGATGCTCCCCCTCTTTAGCGAGATTAAGTGTGGGTTGCTGGGGTCACAAATCACTGGACTCCCTCTGATGTTGTGAGGCACAGAGCCAGAGACTGAGAGGACTAAAAGAGAAAGCTGGAGAGGGAGGAACAGAGGAGGGAAGAGGGATAAAGAGTGACAGTCTATTGTTTACTGAAAAGGAGGGGAATAATGTATCTTCTTGAGTGCGCGTAACCAGTGTGTTCCATCCAAAGAAATATATCAACAGTGAATCCACAAGCATACAACAGATTTCTGCCTCGCTTTGGATGCATAAATGATTAGGAACATTTGAAATCTTTTTGTTTAAAATTCAGCATTAACAGGAAACACCAATTGTCACAGTCTGCACATAACAGCTTGTGCAATTTCCACACTCAAAATATAGCATTAGTAGAAAGAAAAAAATATGATGCAGCGCATTAAGCCATCTGCTTTCATGATGATTCACAGGACAGACTTTCTCGAGCTCTCTTGAAAATAACCTATGGTCTTTGAGAATAAATAAACATGAAAATACAGCGCACTCAGATCCTATATGCTGCACGACCACATTCTAATTTTTCCGAGAACTGTGTAAGAAAGTGCTTATTGACCCAAACACATATTTATATATATCTCCTTTCAGGTTTATTTAAACACACATATAGTGTAAAGCCCAAGGGAAAACCAGCATGGCCATAACAGACAGTGCCCAGCTCCTCCTCCTCCTCCCCCTTCCTTTGCAGATGTACATTAATTCTGAGCTGCTGCAGAAGCACCCTCTCTCCCTTTAAAACTGCTGCTGTCCAGCCTGATCGTGTCAGTTTGAAGGCCCCTATTGAAAAGTATTCATGCATCTGCCTTTGAGGCACAATAGCAGCTAGTTTATAAACTGTCTGCCCAGGCACCCAAAGGCTTTAGTTCTTATTGTTTTGCAGCCCCTTAATAAACTTTTTGGAGGAGTTCATCAACTTGCCTGAATAGCCTATGCAGCAAGTCTCAAGACAGAAAATAACAGAAGGGCCTTTTCTCCTCCCTCTTCTTTCTCTCGTCCTTTTCTAGTGGCTGTTCATCTAACAATGGTGAGAGTAGGCTGTCAGACATCACAGGGCTTTTTTGTACTAATACAAGAAAAAAAGTATTCAATAAAAAGAGAAAGCGACCTCTTAAAATGGCTATCGAAGACAATTGTATTTTCACATTTGCACAGAAGGTAAAGGCGACTCAAGCAGCACAATATAAGTTAAAAAAAATGTTTACAAACTTATAGTATATAGAGACAGAATGAGAGCAGGGCAGCAGAAATTGGACCCTCATCACTATAAAACTGACAATAGGCTGTTTTGTTGACATTGTATGACATGTTAAAAGTGATGAAAATGTTTGGATTTAAATTTCAAAGTTTGAATTTCTGAATAATAATAAAATACTGTTGGAAGGAAAAAATAGAACAAATTTATATTAAAATGTTAGTTTTCAATTCAGTCAGAGATTGCCTGACACCTGTTAGACAGGCAGCACAGAAATGACGGGATGCAATAAAATGTAATTTTGGCTGTAAGCCATTAATCCACTGTTATACCTTTAAACTCTGTGGAAAAAAATTAGCCAAACTTAAAAGTCTTTAATAGATGTCTGCTCTAATTAATTTCATACCTAATTAAAACAAGGCTACAGTCCATGCAGGCTGGCCTGTTTAGCCTGCTGGATGGCCATAATTGAAGTAATAGCGGAAAAAAAGAAGCCTGCGTAGAAATAAAAGCCCGCAGCGGTCCAATTCAACAACAACACCACCACCCAACCACGCTGCTCATCCACCCCTCCCGCACCACACACACACACACACACACACACACACACACACACACACACACACACCCTTCCCCTCCACCATCTGACCCAAAAAGGCCTCATTGGCTGCCCCGGACTAACCACCTACTGTTTCCCACCGATGCACTCGGTGCGTTTTAACACCCTAATTAGATGTGACAAGTTCAACGAGCTGGTTTTAGAGCAGGAAAAGCTGGTCAGGTTATGATTTCCGAGTCAGACTCACAGGGGAATCTCTGGACAGCTGATTCCTGTCAGCCTCATTCATCTTCTTGCCGCCAATTAGACATTACCGCTAACAAAGCGCTGGTAATTTGGGCAATAGGCCTACATTAAACGCTTAAAGTGGAAATGTAAATGTTTGAGGCCATGTCGGTAGGCTGACAGCACGCTAACATAATAATAATAATAATAATAATAATAATAATAATAATAATAATAAAATAGCACAAATAAATTTGATGGCACAAAATTCAAACAAAATGACTATTGACTGACGAAGTATTTATATTGTAACAGAGTCTGCAGCGTATGAACTTAGAGTTGTTAATGAAATTTGCCACAAGAACAATAAGGAAATAAATAAAATAATAGGTCTAATATAGGAGCAATATTTCCTAGAATAACCGTCAACATTAAAATTGCATTAGTCAAAATTTGTCAAAACCCAATTTCAACCAAAAAAAAAACCAAAACAGGAAATACCCAAATTAGCCTACATGTAATAGCACGAAATGAATTTACCTCTTCATAACTAGGCTACAAAATTATTGAAAAACTGACTTCTTAAAGACATATTAGCTATTTAAAATAACCCCTTTTGAGATAAACTGCACCAAGAACAAATGGTGTAGCAAATAAAACAAATCAGCCAGCCTATTAGTATCCTTTGTTACTAATACCCACACCTGTTGACATGAATTTGTGATGCTGATGTTAAGGCTGTGAGTGTGTGTGTCTGTATGAGTGTATGTGTGTGTGTGAGGAAGAGAGAGAGGGAGAGCGAGAGAGAGACAGAGAGAGAGAGAGGGAGCGAGAGAGAGAGAGAGAGAGAGAGAGAGAGAGAGAGAGAGAGAGAGAGGGAACTTGAGCAAAAACAGAAGATGAAAAATTGAGATTTTCTATTTATTTTGGACCTCAGCCCTGCAGGCACAGCGCATGATCCCGGAGCCCCATAGTGAAAATTGGCGGAATAAAACACAGACAGAAATGGGAGACGCGCTGAAGCACCCTACTGTTGTGACAGGATACCTGGAGGGCAACACTTCCTCTTTAATTTGTCTCGTATGGTTTGAGACCCCCAACCAGACATTCAATCCTCAGAGTCTACATAAGCCTACTGAATTTAATTCTCGATGGTTAAATTATATGCTATAATTAAATATCATATCATTTTTAAATGCTCGGTGGCATGGAGGCATCTTATCAACTTGGTCTTCCTCGGCTTCTTCGTTGTTATCACATTAACAGTAACAACATCTAAAATGGGCCTATCAGCATTTGTGAGGAGAATTGCAGGCTAAACAAATGGCACCTATGGGCTTACATCTTATATTCTGATATTTTCGAGCAGGAAATGTTAACCTTGAAATGCTACTATCTGCGTCTAACAATGTGTGATCATAACCCCATAAATGAGGGGAGAAATTGAATCCTTTTAAGTTATTAAGCAGGAAAGGATTATAAACTCGTCTTTATAAATGAGCTAGAAATCCCCATGTCTTCCTCTGTACACTTTTAAATTTCCCACAAGAAGCTGGAGAGGAAAGATTGCCCCTTTTCAAGAGCCCCACAAGAGATGGAAAAACCATTTTTGTGCCCAGATAGGGAGTCGTCCCACATGGTAAGCGCCACTTTAATTAATAGACAGCCTTGAGAGGTATCACTGTCAGCCTGGATAATGGTGGCAGAGCCAGTGTTTGTGCTTCCATGAATATTTCTGATGTGATCAAAGTCAAATGCCAGCACAGAATGAATTTAAGCCTACTCCATTTTTTTTTTTTTTTTTTTTTACTTAGCCTAATGCTGTCGACACTTAAAGCTCCTGACACTGAAATGTCTCTCCGGTTTGGTAGGCCTACAAGCTTAAACTGCACTCCTTAAAATTGATGCATTACTCATTACTCATAAGCAATGGGTTTCATGTTATTATGTTGCACGGTTTGCTCATGTTACCTTGCTGGAACCAATAGGCTAATTTGTTACACTGGTTGTAGCTCTTGCCATCAAATATCGCGATAGGTCATTAACAGCAAATAGCACCTTATACACATTATTTTTGAATCTAAAACATTATTGTTGAATCCAAAGCATATATTTTGAATGAAAAATATGTCTTCAAAATGCTTACTTACACTTAGAGAAGGTACATTTTTCTTCTTAAGCCAGCTCAGTGTTCTAGAGGCACTATCAAAATGAATGAAATGACAAAAAAACGAACATGTCTGTAATTTAACTTCTATCCTGAGGTAAAAGTGTCAACAAAAACTACATTTTTAGCACATTACTTAATATTGAAATCCGTCACATCATTTTAGGCTTATTGGTTGACTGTTAAAATAGGACAGTTAGTCATAAGCAACACCTTACATGATAAGAACAAAGCTGAGCTAGCTACATGTGCTAACTATTTCTGAAAACACATTTAAGCTATTGAATAAAAATGTCTCCAAAATAGTCTGGTGGGAATGCTTATAGCCGATAAAGTAAACATTTTCTTTTGATATTTCTCACCTTAAGCCTGCTCAGTGCTGTAGACGTCTTAAGAAAATGAGAAAAAAATTAACAGGTCTATAATTTATCTTCAATTTAGAGGTAATTGTGTCAACAAAACCTACAATTTTAGTCTATTACTTCAGCTAAAATCGAAATTTGTCACACTATTTCAAGCATAGGCTTGTATGGGCTACTAACTGAGAATCCGTTGTAGTTGGTTGTTACCAAGCAACACCTTACTTCACAACCAAAGTACGCTACTAAGTTACCTGCTATTTAAGCTAGCTATGGAGTTAATGTGCTCACTATCTATACATTTGACGTCTTGTCATTAATTCTTGGTATTCTTGAGTGATTGTTAAAGGTTATAATATAATCACAAATCATCTCAGAGACATGTCAACCTGCCAGTGTTTATTACAACCATAACAGGAAGACGGCAGGTAGCTATCACCTGTACCAAATAGGCTACATACAACAGAAAATGTCCTTTAAATTCAGAGATGCTAGGACAGCCAGAGGTCCAGAAAGTCATGAAAGCTAAGACTTGTAAAATGCAGTCTGACATACTTACTCACTTGACTCCATAACTATCTTTTCTTAAACATAAATATGCCCCAAATTAGCTCATTAGATTGACACTGTTTATTTGCATAGGCCTATATAGGCTAGTTGATTGTTAACAAAAGAAAAAAAATTGAGCATTAAAAAATAGAAAATCTGAAAATTTAAATTTTGTTTCAATATTGAATAGGCACTATAAATTATTTTGCCAGCTTTATCAATTTTATTAATTTAGCTACTGTAAATACAACAAGCCCAGCAAATTATTAGAAACGTATTAGCATTTTCATTATTTTATTTTATTTTATTCTATTTTATTTTATTTTACTATCGATCATGTCCTGTCTTTCAGCTCCTGCCCCCTTTATAAAAAATGTAGGCCTACCGATGTAAATTCCAGTGAAATGTGGCTTGAGTGGCTGCGGGGACAGGGGAGGTTAATCCGAGTTTAATGCAGTGAAGCACAGCGCAGGGTCTGGGCTATGATGGGTATGTTATCTCTGCCCAACATTTGGGTCTCCCTCAATTTCCACCCAGCCAAATAGCTGCGAGAAAGTGCAGATGGAGTCACTCTCAATGCCTGAGGAAAAAACGTTATTAATAGCTAAATAACTTCCCCATACTTTCACTGAATCTCTCTCACACACTGTTCCAGATGGATTTGTTTGAAGTGGTCTCTCGCTTCATTCCCCTGTCCTTCTCATTCAGCACGGCTTTAGACCCGAAATATAGCTACATTATATTACCATACACTTAGAGACTGGGTGTGTGTGCACGAAAGTGTGCGTGTGTTAGTGTGTGCGTCCGTGCGTAAGTGCCCGCATGTGTGTTTGTGACGTTGAAAATCACGGAGGGGGCAGCTTTTCACACTTTTCATCACTGGGGGCCTAGTTTATCGTTAATAATAGCAGAAATTATTCGTTTTGTGTTTTTTTTTGTTTCTGCAGAAAAACAAGAGTGTACCTGTGAGTGGAGCATAAATCTGAAAAAAGTCATTTTTGCATAATTGCTTAATGTATAACGTAAATTTACAAATCTTTTCAGGTATTTTACAGCACAGACTGAGACAGAAATGGGTGGAAAAGATTATCTAGAGACAATAACGCTTTCCAAATATGTTAGAAACAAAGTTTAGGTTACAAATGTAGCATCTCATAGCCTATTAACTGCAGCCTCCTCCCCCTTCCCTCCTAACCTGGATCTTTAGGTTGTCTGACTTCCTCACACCTCTCCGCCGGTCTGTCACTTTCCCTCCCTGATGCTAGGATATAATCCCACGTGGCATCTGTTTAATTAGATTGAGGACCTCAGGTAATCCCGCGATTTGCTGAAGTGTCCATCGCCTGTCTCCACCTCATCTGACGGTCAGATTGGATGCATCAGTGTGGCAGATGGACGCCGGACAGCTGATCTTTCTCTCTCTCTCTCTCTTTCGTCTCTCTTTGACCGGTGTGGCGCTAAACAGGATGCCCAAGTTTGCGCAGATGTAGTGCAACCTTTCCCTCATTTCTTGCGCGTAATCTAACTTTGGCACCATGGATGGGAAACTTGTTTCTGCGCAAACAGATTGGTGGGAGGACCGGGATCTCCGCTTGGTAATCACCAGACGGCAAAAATAGTTATCAGAATGAAAAAAATCCCATAAAGTGGAACTATTGTCGGTACATTAAAACTGAGTTTTGATTGGTTTACCTTCCCCTACATCCTTCTGAGAAATAACAGTCGACTCCATGCAGCAAAATAAAATTTACAAATATTGTAATATGGTTAACAGTTTAAATACACGTTCAATAAAGCTAGATTAGAGCTGGGATAAATCCGTGATGTAACCTCTGAGCAAATCAAATACACAGACCTAATAAACAAATAGATAAATAAATAAAGTCTTAAAATCTGGATAAGTAAACGAAAAAAAAAATCTCATGAATTTTGTGCCCAGGGCGAGCCACTGTGAGCTCCGCTCTGAGATGAAAGTGAAAAGAAATAAAAGGCTCTATTTAATCTGCTTTAAAACCCCTCTCCACATAAGGGCTGTGCTTCAAACTCGGAGAGTGAGGGGCTGATTGGGGATAAATACATTTCTTACCATGCCTGCGAGCTATTACACCCGGCACGAACACAGCCACCTATTCAGCAACCATCGTTTCCAGTGCTTACTCTAATAAGTATTAACATTATTAAATGCCATCCGGATGCCGGTAGTCTAAACTGCATTACGCAGAGGGGTGCGTCTCTTTTTATAGCAACGTAATTCAGTCCCAATTTAAAACATAAGCAGCGCTAAGAAAAAAAAAAACAGAAGCAAGAACATTATGTGGATATTTTGAACCAACAGTAGAAAGTCAATAATAATGCATTGGTAACGTAGTTAACACTCTAAAAGTCAAACTAGCACATTATCCAGCAAACGTGTCCTCATGCAGCGCGAGCTGTGGGTAATGGACAGACTCTCCAAAAAATGCTGGTCATTTGCAGCCAGAAGGATTCACAATCCATCTATATGAACACTGGAGATATTTGCAACAAAATGGTGACATTTTTCTCGTAACATTAATGCGTGGTGTGACAGAAAAAAAGAGACCGTTTTCACGCTATCAACTGATTCTTTTCCAACGCTATTATATAAAATTACAAAACTATCTACCAGCGGGGCGTACTGAATAATTCATCTCCTTTTATGTCTCTCCTTGCCCTTTGTCCAAAGTTTTCTCTCTCTTTTACCCGATGTTTGAATGAGAATGGACGGGCCCATACTCTCCTTTTCGCTGCCCTGCTTTCCAGGATTTGCTTTTGTACCTCGGACTCTTCACTTTAGAAAAGCGTCAATAGAGGGGAGGTTTTGCTCGTGAAGTCCATCTTCAAGTTTGAAAAATCTTTGGCAGTGTCTTTTTTTTAGGAAAAAAAAGGGGGAAGGAGGAGGAGGATGGGGGGGTGTCTTTTCTAAACTCTTATCTAAACCCCATTCACACATGTTTGATCATCAAAAGGGCCAACCATTATATCGTTGGGAGGATGCGCATTTTCACTCCCCATGACCAAGAAAACCAGTAAAACTCTAAACTTAATAAAATATGACAATAAAATCAAGAGTTTGTCTTGTAAAATGTCAAACAACTCCACTTCTACTCATGTCAAAGAACTTCAAGTATCAAGAAAACCTTCACATTTTCTAATTTAGCGTCTAATTGCAAGTGATGGTGTTATATTACGGTTATATTTAAATATAGCCTATACAATATGCCACAGAAATATGAAACCCACATGATATACCAATGCATTTTTAAGGCTATTAAAAGCTTGTAAATTCTATTGACAAATACTGACAGCGAATACCTGCATCAAAGCTTTATTTTTCCCTCCTCGCAGCATTACTAATAGAGCAAATAATAATATGAACATTGATTTCCTCTTTAACTGACAAGTGGTGAAATGTCAGTGAACTGACATCGATTGTGAAATGGGTCAACTGTCAGCTGTCGTTTAGAGGTCGTTAAATGAGTGAATGAATGAGGAGGAATTCGCTACACAAATTAATTTTCTGCAGTTAAATACCTTCTGCCAAGGCTCTCATAAATAATTGAGTAAATGAACAACTGCTGGCTCGGAGTTAAAAGCAGGAATAAATTCTCTGTTTAGCTGCAGCTCGGATGTGGGACAATTTCCCAAGAGGACGTAGAGTAGGAAGTCTGTTTAAAACACTTGCTTCCTGCTTACAAGGCTGCAATTTACTCTGACTAGTAATAATAATAATAATAATAATTATTGTAATAATCATAATAATAATTTATTACTTCAGACATATACAAAAGGGCCATATACTTTCTGCTGTTAACTTACATTTATCACCGAGGATGCCATCGATGCTATGCTTTGTTTTCTTTTCTCCATCTTCATCCTTCTTATCACAGTCATCCTCGTCATCTTTTTTGCCAAATCGGGCCCTCAAAACGCGGCTGATGGAGCTCACTAATGGCAACAAAAAGGTAAATGGGTGATTAGCCCTAAAACCCATAAAAGAACCATAATAATCCTATCATACATTTTTTTTCTTTTTTTTCTTTTCTTTTTATATATAAAAAAAGGAAACCATACAAAAATAGCACAGGTAAAGTTTTACATGAACCAGCTGCGTTGAGAAAATGTTTCAAATAAAAGTCTATAATAAAAGGAGCAAAATTACACTAAAAATACAATAATATAAATTCACTAGTGAGGACCAAAGGCACATTTTCCCAACAGGATGACTGTTTTTTCTGGGTCAGTCAGCTGTAGGTGTGCTTCCTGCCACACTGAAACATTTTATTATCAGTAACTGGGGCTTAAAACAGGTTGGATTCAAAGTGATGTTCATTCAGAGGTGATGCTGCAGTGTTCGCTGGTAATAAGGGAAAAAAAAAGTGCAGCTTACCAGATGAAGCCTCACCTGAAGGAACTGTGCTTCTGTCGCACACCCCGTCCTTCAGCAGCTTATCCCGGATCTCCCAGCTGAACATACCCGGGTTTTCTCTCTTGTACTCCTCGATCCGCTTCTCCACGTCAGGAGTTGCCACCTGCTTTAGGTTTGAAATGGTGTGAATGGGAAGGAAAAAGACAAAAGGGGCGGAAAAGGGAAATTTTGGAAAGTTTTAATTGAGAGAAATATATATTTTTAAATGAACACATGCACCAGTTACAAGATATCAATAGAAAACAAATAGGGCCTATAAATAATATACAAAACTATAGGTTATATTGTGTAGCCTATAATTTTAATGGCAGTATTATAGGCCAGCGACTTTACTGCATAGACAAGACAAAGAAATAGGCCAACTATTAACAGGTTTTAACGGCACTATAAACTAAATATTTAACACCAGTGAAAAACTATGTTCCCTCATGTACTATAATGTATGTAATAACAAATATCCTTTAATGGAAATTGATAAAATATAACCATTATTCAGAATTAAATGCTCTAGATACTGTTCAACAAATAACTATAAACACCATGTAAAAATTAATATCATAAGAACAGACTTCTCACTTTTTATGGTAAATGCTTTCTTTTCCTTTTGATCAATAATGTAAAATATTAGATATTTATGCAAATATTTGGGGAAAATAAAACATCAGCTCTGAAGTTTGTTATGACCAGTACAGAAAAGATGTTACAGGTGTACATGTAACTAAAATTGTAGGAGACAAAAGACTGGTTATAGCCGAAAAAGCACATTATTATTATTATTATTATTATTATTATTATTTTATTATTGTTGTTATTGTTATTGTTATTATTACTATTATTAGTATTATTATTATTCTTGTCGTTGTTGTTGTTCAGACATACAGAGACTTCTAAACAGAGTGAGTCAAACATATTTTTATTGTCTTTATCTTTGCCCTCTATCAGGCGGCTTTGGTAACACAGTAACATCAGATCTGGGCTCACTCAGGTGTCATGCCCTCTGCACCACCCAACATGACGCCCATCCTCGCGCTCCTGTGACCCAAAGACTCGGTCACGGACTTCCACTCACCCTGGGTTTGCTGCCTCCTATGGCCCCCGGACGGATCGAGCCGGTCTCTTGGTACCGGCACAGGATCTTGGAGACACAACCGTGAGAAACTCGCAGTTGTCGCGAGATTACGCAGGGTCGGATGCCGTGGTGGGCCATCTCCACTATCTTGTGTCGGATGTGATTTGGCAGGGGCCTCCCGTTGATGAACACTCCGCCAAGCTGGTTCACCCTACCCTGGCCCAGAGGGGTGGACACTGCGCCACAATAAACAATAAAAGTCTCAAAAACAATCAAAACAACCACACATCATGTGCTCCAAAGCTTTCAAATGTTCATTTCTAAGTAGATGAAGCTACAATTTAGACTGAGGTGTGTCAATCAGCGGCATGTTTTGCCATGTTGCTGACTATTTATGGGACGTAGTTTACGCACATTATCATATTCTACATTTTCAAGAGAGCGTTGAGCCAAATTCATCCAGCATCAGTCTGGCTGACAGGATGTATCCGAGGCCACTTCAGGATCCAATTTCACATTCAAGAGACACTAAACAGGGTGACACTTCCCACCTTGATTATTCCTAGTCATGCTGTACAAATATTGATGTGATCCTTTGAGCCATCTCTTTGCTGTGTGTATTATTGCCATTTCCAGCAGCAGGACACTTGAACAAATCCCGGAGCTCGAGTAACTTGCGAGCTACGTGGTTTTTGTACATTTCAGTCCAGGGCACTTGAGCACGAACTGGGTGTAATGGGAAAACTGTTTCCATAAATGCATGCAAATACAAAGTGATCTTTTTTCCGCCCATATGTTCCCATATACTTGAGTGTGATGGGCATACGAGTTTTAAAAAAATTACCAATTAAATTACTTTTGTGCGTGTGTGTGTGTGTGTGTGTGTGTGTGTGTGTGTGTGTGTGTGTGTGTGTGTGTAACAAGCGAGGTTGGACTTGTAAAAATGCTCCATAAAATGTACTACAAAATGATTTATTATTCTGTCATCTAAATTATTATAAAGGTAAATTATTGTTAGATTAGCTTATTTTTTTGTATAGAGGATAATTTAAGATACAATAATTTCTAGCCATTGTATTATTAATGCAATTCAAATGTAATTTGAAAGTCAAAGCATTAAAAACATAAAAATAAATACATACATTAGAAAATAAAATAGGTATCAATACAAATATTTCATGTAGATACTGTAGCTATAATAAGCAGGAATTACTGACTGAGTCAAGACTCAAATTAAAATAAATTACTAATAAATTCATACTGAACTCATGAATGCTTAAATAAGATTATCAAGGTGAAACAAAACACATTATTAAAAAAGAAAGGAAAAAAAAAGCTGTGGGCTGATTCTCAACGCTCCAACCGCTGCTTTTCTGAAACTATCCTTCAGTTTTGATTCATTCGGGTTGTAAACTTTAATCAACACTGACTGGAGGTCGCAATTGTTCACCCTCCGTTTTATTTCCCAGCATGTCGCCGGTAACAAACTGTGTGTGACTATCACGCTACAAGCTGACAGAGCGGAGTCCTGATGAGTTCTGTCACAGCACAAGTCCAAACATCAAACACGCGCTGTCATTGTTTTGATTTTTTCTTACCTTCCAGAGGGAAGCCGGTTCGGGGGTAGTTCTGGCCTGGCGCAGGGCGCACCATCCGAGGCACTGTTCCTGGTAAAGTAGCCATCCTACAGCTACTCAGACAAACCAAACCGGACACTGTTGAAACCTGCTACTCTCACAAAGTCCAAGTCAAAGCCCGGGACGTCTTCGAAATGTTCAAAAAGAGGCTCTCTTTGCTGTCAAATCCCAATCCCAGGCGGAGAAACTGGACAAGCCCTTCTTCCACCGGGGAGAAAATAAAAGTGATGCTCTCCTCTGGTGCGTTGAATGTGCCAAAAATATTTTTTTAAAAATAAAGATAGCGACATATAAAATTAAAAAAAAAAACCCTTTGAGCAGGGAAGTCTGCAAAATGGAGGAGCTGCACCGAAAGTTGTGTGTCTGAATTGGAAAAATGCAGTGTTATTCTTTTCCCTTGGTGTAGTTTGTGTTCAGTATAATGTCTGCTGGCTGGTTGGAAGTAGTTTAAGTGGCCAACTTTCGTGCATGTCGTAGGAGGAGACAGCCGAGCGCTCCCATAGGCTCCCTGGCCTTTCTTTTATGGATGAAAGAGAGTGGGTTTAGCCAGGAGCCGACCGACCAATCAGAGACACACATTCCACTTTTAATTCACTGCTGCCTCCCTCATAAGACCCCATACACCAAACCCAGTTCAAAATGTTATTATATCTAAATGTTATTCTGAATCCTGTCTTTTCAAAATGTGTCTGTCTCCATGATACTCAGCTGATCAAACCTGTGGAATATCAATGCTTTTAAAATGATGATAGCTCCCTTTCTTTCTTTCTTTCTTTCTTTCTTTCTTTCTCAAATAACAAAACGAAAAAAAAAAAAACAACAACAACAACAACAACAATAACACAGCATTATGGCAACAATAGCAAAGCCAGAAATTAAAAAAAGAAGAAAAAACAACATAAAAAACATTATTGAAAGTTGATTAAAAATAGTTTATTGCAGGCACATATTTAGTTTCCGATCAAAATATAATATTTGGAAAAATATCTGAATTCATTGACCAAAATCATTACGTTTTCAATACAATTTCACGAGTCGAAACGTCTGTATCCAAAGTTACTCGTCCGTACACGAACGGGTGCACAAGCAGCGCTTCATGTGGATAAAAAAAAAAAAAAAAAAAAAAAAAAAAAAAAAATCACGGCCCAAAATGATTGAGTCAGGCATTTATGATGCTGTGTCTGAATGGACGAAGCTGCGCTGAAGCAGGTCTGCTTGGCGAAGGTTGGGCTATAAGATGCTTTTGGCTTGTTAACCTTTCAATTAAGTAAATGTGCGCAGCATGAACATCTAAATCGCTCCTATAGCTTTTTGTGGTAATTACAACATTCGGATCGACCCGGTATTGATGACAACAGGTTGACTTGCCCTGGAGAACACACAAGAGTAATTGCTTAAAGGTAATTGTTCAGAAAAAAAAAGATAATGCGCCACTATTAAACTCGAATAAAAAGAGCACATATGGCAGAAAAGAAGAGGTGCATGTGTCAACTCTGTAGGCCCACCGTGCATATAAAATTGTGTGACAATTGCCGTGGAAAACACTCCTGGTGGAAGGCAATTTCACAAATAATTTTAGCAACAATTAGGGAGTGTGGAGGGGTGAAATGGCGATTTCACATGCAGATGTGCCGGTGGGAAGGATCTGGTACCCTGCCGAATAGCTATGACCCTCACTCTCCCGCTTTGGTTTGCTTCACATGGGACAGAAAAGCACAAAGAGACCGCCTCACCCTCCTGGGAAGGCGCAAAGAGCACTGGATTAAGTCAAGCATCAATCATGTGAAATCCAAACAATAGCAAATATCTCTTATGGAAAGCACGTTCTTCTACAAATACTCCACCTTTCTGTTTCTCTCTGATGCTAACAGGTAGATTATGTTCTTTTATTTATTTATCTGTTTATTTTTAGAATCACACAGACACGCACATAAAGCTAATAATCCCATATCCTTGCAAATATCATTGGTTCACCACCACCAGGTCTTGCCTCTGTTATTCTAAACATTATTACCCTGGTATTCATTTGTTATGCAGCTGCTGATAATTACACCCAAAAGAAAAGAGTTTAGAGTGTGCAGGGAAATTTGCATCACTGACATTATTATGAATTTTAAGTGTGATGTTGTTTAGTTTGTTGTAATGTTTTTTGCAAACATAAACATGTATAACATAGTGATTTCTCACCTATAAGTCAATGCTTTGGGACTCAAATATGTCTTCTGCAGTATGGACTGTGTATCTGATTTGTTTTTGTTATTACAAGCTACTCTGCTGTTACACTTTTATCCAAATAAAAAGTTAACCAGGCCATTCTCTATATAATTCCCCCACTCTAAAACTTTACAATTTTTAAATTTAGGCTATTTAAGTTCCTTTTCAGACAGACGTGGAGGAGGTGGACAGAAGAGAAGAAAACACGCCGAACAACAACCCGACAACAAGAACTACTTTAGGGCTGAATGAAAACAGCCACAGACACAGAAAGAAACACTACAAGCTGAACAAAGGCAACATTTATTGCAGATCTTGAATTGCACTAAGACATTTTGTTTGAACTAATGATGTATTCAAAGATGTTTTGATTGGCTTAGAAACGGCAATGCCTGGTTACATTTACAGAAATCCAGGGATTAGAGGTGCTGTCAAAAAACAACAACAACAACAACAAAAAAAAAAACAGGTTATTACAGCTTTTATATCAAGAGTTTTCATAGTTTATTTGCCAATCTATCAAGTATAATTAGTCCTTTGGTAGCAAAAAAACTAAGGGTGTAACATTGTAGCAAAACAGTTGATTTAGATCTTTAAAAGCCTGTATTTGACCTGTGTTTTTATTTTTATTTATTTTTTGTTGGGATAAGAAGTTGCCATAAAGATGGTGGCACCATGTCCACTAGTGGGCGACCACTGCTTCACTATCAGTTGATTTATGTTTGAAAGGGCACAAAACCCACATTGTGCACCTTTCTGTGAGCTTTGTGCTGCTCCAAACAACAGTTTTCCAGACCTAATGTATGTATGAATGCATCATGTTTCTGTACTATCCGACCAAAACTAGCATCTGAATCACACTCGTCCTCGTCACACCCCTAACTGCATTTATCCTGGTTGTTTCTGCAGGGTTCAGCTCAGCGTCTGGCTCATGTAAGTAACTCTGTCACTTAAGTTTCCTCTCAGCTGCAGCAGACAGAAAAACACTTCCTCTCTCTCGTGATACTGTCTCCAATCTTATCTTGATCAGGGCCGCTCTTCAAACACTTTCCTACATAGCCTCTCATTATTTGTGTTATGGCAATTACCAAAGTTTCTTTTTTGCTTGTAGGTGAACCCCCCCCCCCCCCCCCCCCCCCCCCCCACACACACACACACACACACATACACACACACCCCTCTCCTATCTACATGTATTCTCTCTATACACAATGTTTCGCTGTTCACATTGAGAAGCACAAAAGAGAGAAAACACCTTTGTTGAGAGGCATTGCCAATTTATCCTTTATCTTTTCCTGAGCTGAACAAAGGCGAGAAATACAGGCATTAAGTGCATATAAACATTATTTTTATTTAAATCATAACAGTTCTTTTATCTTCCAGTAGGTGAGGGTGGAGTGTTGGATCCAAGCAAACAACACTCTTTGTCTTTAGTAAATGGTGTGCAGAATTTATTTAGATTATACATTTTTTTCATATCTGCAATACAGCAGATGTTACAAAAGCCAGTTTACTCTGAAAGATGCCAGTCAGAGATGATAAACCTCTGTTCTGCACTGTCTACATACAAGGAATAAACTCCATAAAATCAAAAAAGAATAACTAATAGTAAAAACTAATAGTACCCAAATACTACTAGTATTTGGGTACTATTAGTGCTAGTTTAAGCCCAAAACACAATAAAACATTCAGACAAATACGTTGTTTTCCAGTCCCTCCTGGCCTGCACTGTAAAAATAAAAGAAATTCACAAATCTAATTTGGTTGTTTCCTGAAGCTTTTTTCCCCATTTCATGGACATATTAATGCTGAAAGCAAGCTTTGTCTTTGTTGACAAGAAGGCAGATGTTTTTAGAAATAATCTTTTATCTGCGTGAGCACTCCATACGTGAATCATAAGCTGCTCCTCTCTCATGATGGCCGACCTCCCTTTCTATTGAAGTTGAAAGAACTGCATGCAAACATCTGTCGCCGTGTAATAAACAGTGGTCACTATGATGAACTGAAAGCTGCTCAGTGCATAAAACCAAAAATAAAAGAAACTGAACAATCGGCCATTTTTACCATCATCCTATGTCCATTCACAGTTTAGCTCCACTGCCAGGCTCTAAGCTCTGGAGACTGTTTCTATGATGCTGCGGCAAACCGCTTCAGCAGTGACAAAGTCTGCACTTCCACCACAGTGTTGTTAACTTGTTGAGACATTTTCACATCTGCTGAGAATTATCCAAATGTGTAATCACTTCCTTATGGGAATTATTTTATCACGATAGCGAGAGCGTATAAAAAGCTCTCTTAGGAGGATACTGGTGAAAAGTTTACTTTGTCTTGTACCTTTAATTAAAGAAAGCTGATGAGATATTCATCTCATTATGTGTGGCACAGGGAGGGGGCTCTGGACAGGCATGTAGGGTCTGACAAGGTGATGTTTGGTTAATAAGGAGAGCAAGGACGAAGGAATTCCTCACACTCATTTGGAACAAGTTAGCCTACGTGTGAACCTTGCCTGAACTCCCACTGTTCAGTCTCCACCTAGCTGGCTCTATTCAGTACATATAGGAAACACAGAGGTGTAATAAAACAAAGTCAGGCAAAGGCAAGACTTGAAAGGTTTGGAAATTTTAATAAATTGTAAAAAGAACGTCCAAGAAGGTCATTTCATATAACCATAAAGACTCTACAGTGTGTGGAACCATTTCAGTAGTGCAGACTCTTCTCGAAATGGTCAAGTAGCGGTTCCAAACCTAAGACCCAATGAATCTGAGGGGTCAAAAGTGGGGGGAAAAATCTGTTACCCAAAATAAATACTGGATACTTCATACATTTAAAAATTTGTCAATTGAAACAATGAGGGGAAAGGAAATCATTCTTTGGATGAACTGCTCCCAACTCACGTCCCAAGTCCTAAGCTGACATTGTTTTATTTTGTTGGATGTCACTGCTTTAGAGCACAACACTTCCCATACTCTTGCCTACATCATCTATTCACACACAATGTGTGGCAGGCGAGCAGGAAAACAACATATGTTATGTTGACATCTGAGTCTGGTGTCTGAGTTATGAGTCATGGAGACGTCTATAACTCAACCAGTGATCAAACACAGCCAAAGGCCACAGAGAGTGAGGGCAGCTCTCTCTGGATTTTCCAAAGAGATCAGAGGTATCAGAGGGAGGACAAACCGGACAAGGACACATGAGAAACAGAAGATGGTAAAACGGGGGTATTAAATGAGAAGACAACGCATTCGTATTCAGCCAAGCCTTGGAGCAGAGAGCGAATGTTGCCTCCTTGTTGCAACACCATCAACAGGCCGATCAGTTCTGCAGAAATGAGCGGGGCGTGCGGGTGACATCACACAAACAGGCAGACTCAGCTGGATGGGTGCAGGTGGGTGCCGGGGTGGCGGCAGCGGGCTGGGAGGGGGGTTGATCTATGGCAGAGTGGGTGACATCCTGTCACTGCTCATTATAGTGTGAATTCTGTGTATCTTCAATAACACCTTCCCTTGGCTCAAGCAGTACAAACTAATGTCGTGACACTGGAGATGGAGGTCTAGGGAAGAAGGAAACAGAGTGCAAATCCAGCTTGATCCCCAAGGAACAGGTGGAAGATAATGGAGATTGTGGACAATGTGCTGCACAAAGACAGACAATCTGAAGTCTACAAATGAGAGTGATCTCACGCTTTGAAGCCAGGAAGTAACTGGGAACAAATAAGTAGAAAATACAAGGCACATGACAAAGCACTGCCGATGACTGTTGTCTCCTCAGCGTCTCGGGATATTTCAAAACTGCTCTTTTATCCCCCTTAAACAATGTTAAGAAACCTGTTGTCTGTATGTCCCAAGGCTCTTATCACCCCACAGCAGAGCTCACCTGTCCTCTTCTGTTTAACGCAAAAGAAAACCAATAAAGCACCTCTTTCTGTTTCACTGCCACATGAAATCACACTTCCACTTCGAATGCAACACCAGTTTGTTCAACGTTTGTTTATGTAAGGATGGTGTTGGACGGTCGTGAGAGTTTAACACGATGCCTGCTACTCTGAGTTCTGCATAAACAAGGTACCATGTCATAGCCAACCGCTGATCTCGTGTCTTTGATGATTCGCCTCAGACCGGCACAGACGCAATGAGATAATGCAAAAATTTTAAATGGTGTATAACCTGTCATGGCCGCCTACGATGTCCCCAAGATAAGGCTGCTCTTGGTTTAATGTCAGTTTCCTCAAAAAAAAAAAAAGATGAGGGGGGGGGGCATGATTACAGTTACACAAGCAGTAATCTTGATGTTGCTACTGGGCGTTCAATAAACAGGTTACACTAACTCGCAAATGTGAAAGATCACAGATGAACAGATTTCCCTGAAGTGTGCACGAACACGTCTGAGACTAAATCAGTTCACGAGCAAATTGGAAGAATTTGTACTTGATGATATTTGTCACTCGCCTAAAAATCCCTTCAAAGGTTTCACTAAAACAACCAGAGGAGTTTTTCTATTAATCCGAATGATGTTTGTTGGTGAAAGTAAACAAATAAAAAAAAAAAAAAAAAAAACTTTAACACTTGTCAAATTGAAACTCATTCGCTCTCTGTCCACTGACTTGAACATAAGGAAAATCAAGTATGGCTGCCTTACTATTTCCTAATCTGCAGTTAGACGAAGAGACAGGCAGGTTATTTACAATTTCTTTTAAAAAATAATGTTGTTACAACTACCTTTTCTTTTGGCTGCAACAACAACACTGGACACTGAGAGTGCACAGAAACCTTTAGTGAGTTTGGTTGTAAAGGAATACTGTGGGTTGCTGGCATCATTTCATTACAGTGGCCAGTGTTACAATCCATTTTACACGAGCAAGAATGCTCTGTGTGTGTGTGTTGCACTTGTGTGTGAGTGTGAGTGTGTGTGGCATGTGATAGGACCAAAATGCTTGGGTATCACGCTCTGATGTGCATGCCAAATCCACTTGTCCTCTCACACAACCTACCACCGCGGCTCTGCCGCTTCAGCTCTGCCAGCAGAGGTCTGGGGAGAGCAGCAGCACAGGAAGCAGGTCGCGACCTCTTATAGCAGAAATCACAATGTGATGTGCCGACTGAATCTGACCAAATATTGCCTTCAGACAGCTTTAGTTACCATGTCTGCTTTCACTGACTGTTAATTATTTTATAATTTGATATGCGTGTTATGTAAAATTCAGACATCTGTATTCAAAATTAAAGGATATAATTAGAGTTTTTTTTAACAGTCCTTTTACATAGCTACTGTACAGTATTTCCACATTACTACTAAACACTGGAGAAAGCATAAAGCCAAAATCACTGTGCACTTATGTTCTTTGTCCTGGATGAAGAAATGTAAAAAGTCTAAAGAAGAAAACTGAATTAAAAGAGCATTCTCATCCTTTCCAGTGTGTGAACTGCTTTTGTACTTGCTGAACTTTGACAGTGGTGGAAGAAGTGTTCTCTTAGATCTTTTCCTTGGGTAAAATTAGTAATAGCGCAATATAAGACTTTCCTTTCATCTTTGAATAATCTAGTGTCAAATATAAAAATATCAATTTTGCAGAGCAATTGTCTTTGTTAGAATTCTAATATTGTATATTATATTACTGGATGATTATCACTGATGCATAAACATGTAGGTTGTAGTTGGTTGAGACATTTCATTCATTTTAAATACTTTATATATATTACTATACTATATATATTCATAAATGAATGAATATCACAATTTCTCTGATGTCATGTTTAGACCTTCAGAGGGTAAATTTCTAAAGTGTGAACTGGCAAAATCAAACAGACATATTTTTTCTACATGTAAACCCCCACCCCCCAAAAAAACCATGCATTAGCTTTCTTGGAAGTTTAACTGAATTTATTTGTCTACTACCTTCTGCTTCTGGTGCTGATGGAGAAATACAGTCAACCTTGAAGACATGGAGTGTATGACTAGCTTGTGAACTTTCTGTTGCTGAAATGTAGCTTCATCCTGGTGTTTGAAGGCCTACATAATGTTACATCAGCCTGTGTTTAATCATTACAGGATGTGGTTAGTTTCTCGAAGCTAAAGCTGTTGAAATGGTTTTGTTGTGCAAGATGTAAATGATGGAAAGCAATATTTTAATACAACATACACCATTCTTTGCAGATGAATGAAAAGGGAGCCAGAGAACCATTTTGGCAACCAACAATTTGCTTTGGTAAAATATCACTGTTACCATATAATTAGGGACAAAATAACAACATTAGTGAACCTTAAATCGGAGTATGGGGACTCATGAAGTTGTGTATTATCCACAACATCACTACTTATTTGACCGAAGCAAGCAACCACATGTCCAAAGACGACAGCACATTTTTGCTTTAATCAGTGGCTGCAGGAGTAGACAAGTCTTAAAAAAAAAAAAGTAACAGAAAAAGAAAAAGTCTCTTTGTTAATGAAGATAAAAGTAATGCCTCCATTTTGCATGCTATCACAATTAGTCTCACCACAACCATCTGAAAGATCTTTCCAGAGAAGGGAGATCACTTGACCCCCATCTGTGACTGAATCCTGTCTTTCCATTAGGTGCTCTTCGCAACCATAACGTCTATCTCTGCTCAAGCTGGACACAGATGCTTAAAAAAGCAGAGGGCATCACAAAGAGCTCACAGACTAGAAGTCACACGGCGCCTGTGGTTGAAAAGGTCCATTATTCTGACTAACCGAACTGAGGAATCGTATGCATATGCTGTTTCTTTCAAAACACAAACTTAAAACAACATAAAACTGCCATGCGGTTGAAAAATTCACGAGTTTCAAATACCATCCTTGATGTAAATTTACACGCAAGCACGGCAGCATACGCTTGCATGAGTTTAGATGAACACCTGCAATTCAGCATGAAAATACTTCTATTTAACTCACATTTACTTATGAAAAGCAAAATTCCTATTCTGTTTAAGTTGCTTGAAATGTTCAGATAAACTGAGGCATTTAGTTTCTCTTATGGGTAGAGAGATTCTCCCATTCCTTAAGATAAAAAATCTATAAAAAAATGGTAAATCTTTATTTTGACCACTCCTATTTAGTTTTTATGAACAATATATAAACATGAATGGTTTATAACAGATTTTAATCTAGATGTAAACAGATATAAGATATCTTTTTAAAGTGTTTATTGTATGTAATGTCTTTAACTCCCAGTGAATGTGTATAGTATATAAACAAATAATAAATGACAAAACCATATTCCAGTTATATATCACAGTTTCCAATAATGTTAAACCCAATATGGAGACTTAAGTAATGCAACATAAATGTTAATATAGTTCATATAAAGATAATTGATTTACAAAAGGGCAAGCAGAAAGATTCTGGTTGTCAGTCAGTCTAAACAAGCACTTTGACCGGTTGTTTTCCTGATAATCTAGCTTACAAAATGTATTATTTGGTGCAGAAATGGTGGTTAGAAGTAAGTAGCATAAAATAGTTTAAGCCGTTTAAGAGGTTGGGGTGACACAGCAATTCAGTGGTTAACACAAGGACCCAGGTCTGATCCCTGGTGGGTTTTTTTGTGTGGTATTTCAATGTTCCACAGACAAAAAACATGAAAATTCACCTCTGCTGCGTTTTTTACTTCTTGATCAGGACAGAGGACCTTTCTCTGCAATGATGGTACTGGATATTTCCCTGCATCATTTAGAGTAGCACATGCTAGTGTTTGCATGAGTTCACGTGGGTTTCTCAGGTGTACTCATATGGCTTTGTCCCACATCTCAAAGGCATCCAAGTGAACTGGAGACTCAGTATGGCTCAAACAGTATAAATGAATGTCTATACAGTATTTCTGTGTTCCTGTCCAACGTGCCTTCATACTCTCCCTGTGTGTGCTTCAAGTGGCTCCAAGCTCGAGAAATAAGCAGTTAGGAAAAAGGGAAACATTAAAGTCTTGCAAGATGCAATCTTTGATGTCTTCTTCCTCTTTTTTGAATATTTCATTTTCAAACTTTCTAGTTTAACAAAATACACCAAACATATAAACAGACGCAGTTACAGACCCACCCCAACCCAAACCACATACACCACATAAGAGACACTACAAAGAGGTTTTAAACATTTGACAAAGATTATTACATGTTTACAGCAGTTACCACTGATATAAGTAATCCGTCAGTAATATATCACTTTCTGGACTTCATGTGATCTTTTCATGGGTGACACAGATTTAGCTGTAGCTGACTTTATTGCAATTGCTACACACTTTCAAGCGACACATAAACCTGTTTCCAAGATTTTTTTTGTGAGGATATTTTAGATAAACTACAAACTAATATTTGTAAAATTCCCTAACAAACAAAGTTTTGTATCAAGTGTAAGATTGAGACAACACTTGACATGGCGTTTAATATTCACTTTCTTGCCCAGAGCTGGTTAGCTTAGCTTAGCATAAAGACTGGAAACAGGGGAAACAGCTAGCCTGGCTCTGTCCAGCGTTATCAAAATTGGCCTATCAGCACTTCTAGAGCTCACTATTGAATACGAGTGTGTGAACAGCTGTCCATGCTGCCAGACAACCAGGTGAAGGAAGTCAGTCCACGAAGTCTCATATATATACCTTTCTGAAATTTTAGAGCCTACAATAGAGTCAAAAAAGCAATTTTGTGATTCTACACTCAGATAGGTTAAGAGAGAGAGAGAGAGCTCTATCACATTTGTAATACATGTAGAGAAAAAAACAGACTATCAAGTCACCTGAAATGGTAAACATAACCCTATAAACTGACATTAAAAAGTATGAAAGAGAATATGGAAAGAAGTAAGGGACTATATAATAACCCCATTACCTCAAAATGATCTGAAAGGTTGTTTTAATTCAGCCTACAGAGGTAGTGAGAGGTGCACAATGTAAGAGAAAGCTCAGTGTTCAGACGATATTAGTAACATCTTCCACATAATCAAATTAAATTCAGACATCTTTGACTACAATGTCTGGAGCAGGCTTGTTCCTCCTGCTTTTTTTTCCAAGTAAAATATCTGGTCATCTGAGCGTCTCTAACTGAACTGTCACAGATGATTAGACGAGGAACAACTCGTCTTGGTATCCCAAAGAGCATGGGGTCCTCACGAGAGAGTGATCCACAACTAGAATCAATGTCACCGTTCAGATAATCACGCATTGCCGATTCACCATGTAAGATGCATTTTGTTTGCTGCCTAACTGTGTAAAGCCTCTATTCATTTTCAGATTTATACGCAGAAAAAAACGTGGTCAACTCAATAATGACGCTTTCCTTTTAAAATTTCAGCCCTGCTTGTTGGAGAAGAAAGTGTTTTGTGTTGCCTTGTTCGTCTGATTGCTAAAATTATTTCTGTGACAAACCAAACTGACAAATTTTCAAATCTTTTTAAACTAATATGCTTGTAATCTTGTTATTCTTTTCAATGACACATGTGTGTAAGTGTTTGGATAGTGTGATACGTTTAGTGAATTAGATTTGTTTTAAAATCAGTATACTATTCATTCTGATAATTAAAGCAGTATGTCTCTAGTATTTGTCGTGTTTCCCTTGAAAATGGTAAATTAAGTTGCAGTAACATCACAATACAGTCCTGTATTTGTGGTTTCCCTATCTAGACAAGTTAGTTAAGCTACATCATTGAGGGAATTGTAATGTATAAAGGGGCAACCTTTTATATAACCTTTACTGAAAGCATTTCAAATAAATTAGATCGAAGGGGGTATAATCATTCCAATGAAACATTGGAACAATGAAACAAAGTATTTTACAAATAGACTCAGGTTATGTCTCTTTTATCTGTTTGCAATCAGTTATAAGTCATTGTTGGCTTTATGTATGAAGAGTCACGCAGGGACAGTAAGATATTTTCAGAATTACAAACAAGGGCCCATCTCTTTTGTGTGTCTTCAGTGACCTCTCGTCACAGAAAACCATGTGTTTGTCACACACACAAACACACACAGAAAAACAAGCTTTACACAACAGGAGTGTGAAATCACCATGTTCCAAGACTGTGGGCGGGAGGGGGGTAGGGGTACTTGGGCTCCCAGTGGGCAGAAATCTCTATGCATCCGGACGACATCAGGCAAAGCAGTGACCCCTGAATTCATGAACGTTCTCAGGAAATCAGCGCCTCATCTCTGCTGGGGTCAGCAGTGGAAACTGATTTGAAACTCAAGGCATTGCTGATGTAAGATAGACGACACGCGTGGAATAGAAATAACGCACAGAACAATGTGAAGGACTATATGACTGACAACATCAAGAGCCTTACCTTGAGTGGTGGAATAATATTAATAATTATTATAAATGTAACAACTGTTGTTTCTGCTGTATTTGTTGTATGTTCATTTAAGCCCTGTTACAATTAGGTAAATTTGAGTACATTTACATGTTCATGCATTTTAGACATTTAGCTGCATTCATAGCTAATTACTTACTCACCCACAGAGACATTCAATGAGTGCAATAGTAGAATAAATAGAGCTATACTACTCGCTAATAAGAATCTAAAATCAGTTTTATTCATCACCAAATGCAGTGGTACAATGCATAGGAGTGCAAGTACTCAAGAACTGTGAAGCGTAGTGATGTGATTTCGTGTTATTTGAGTATTTCCATTGTATGCTACTTTATACTTCTACTCCACTACTCAAGGGAAATATTATATTCTACAGATATTGTACATTTTACCCTGTTTAAGATATGGCAAATAAAACACAAGATCTGTTCATATATGACAAAGAAATTTAACTACTGACAGTTTATATACTAGTTAAAATTGCTGCTTACATGTTAATGCACATCATTGATAATAATCGAATAATAAAATGTTGTAGCCACAATCATATTAGTCTATAACAATCAAAATGGGGCAATTCTGTATGAAGAGTAGGTTTAATGTTACTTTTGTTACAGGGACATTTTGCGGCTCATACATCTGTTGCATGTGTAGACTTGTTTGGCATGTTTAGTAAAATAGCAGTGTCTTGTTATTCCGTGTGGGATGGGCCAGATGTTTGTCATGACACAGAAAAAAACTAGGGGTCTGAATTCTTCTACCACCTCTCACCAAAAGTGATAATACATAGACCTAATAAAACTACATTACAGCAACTTAAATGCAGTGTTTCTGTCTAGTGTCTTATCGTATTATGCAGAAAACATGTTTAGGGTCATCCCCTGGCTGTAATCATTTCTTCTAAATAGATTCAACATATTATTCTTGACTGAAACACAAACATTCACATTGTAAAATTCAATCTTATGCCCCAGCAGCAGCGCATGTCTTCAGAGAGAACAGCGGTGCAACACCGCCATCCAGCGGCACGATGCCGTAATGACGTCCAGGCAGTTGCGTCACTTCCCTTTTTAAAACATGGCCGCGCACTGACAAATGTCACATTACTTCTTGTGCTGAAAACAAACAGTTCATAACGTCTGTTTTAAAACCCTGACCCGGATTTAAAAAAAAGAAACGACGTCTGGGGAGATTTTACTTTACGCGGCTCAACATCCTCAGGGGTATTTGGTTTAATTTTTCTCATTTCTAGACAGCACGTAGTCTACAAACAGGACATGCTAAAGTTAGCTGTTAGCAGCTCCAGAGCTGCATTGTGAACATTTAATGACATTGATATGTAGTTTAGTAGCCCTGTAGTCATAATAATTAACTTACTTGTGTACTATAAATGCGATATAGTGCTGCGTTGTTTATAGAAAGTTACATAGCTAAATACTCACTGGTTTAAAGGTTATTTTTTTGTCTGTTGCAGGATAATCCAGTGAACACCATGGTCCATTTATGTGAGTATTCATTATGAGCAGGAACATCCTGAGAGCTTTCATGTTGTTGTCTTCCGTGTTTTGCGTCACCAGAGAGTGTAGTTTCAAACAAGACAACTAAATGTTACGTTTATAATACAGCCCGCGATTTACAGTGTAATTTCCTTTTAAGGATACTTATACTCATAAAATATTGTCTGGTTCCTACTGATACTTAAATGTAGAAGAAAACAGCACTATACGGAACAAGAAAGTTATGATTGGGCATTTTAGAGGAAAGAATAAATAGATTAAACTCGGACTATATGTATTGATACTGGGTACTTACGGGGTACTTTTACACTACAGGGTCCAAAAAGGGAATTTTTGGAAAAATGTTGTTCCTCCTATTGTGTAATTAAAGAGTAAAAAGCGGAGAGCAGCCACGCATTATATTGGTCATTATCATATATGTGGTCATTTTTGAAGAGGTAGTTCCAGGTAGTTTTGTTTTGATTTGTATTGCTTTTATACTGAGAGATTTGTTTTATATTTTTCCACCCCTTTTATATCAATGAGGGTAAAGTAAATGTAAAGTAAAGAAACACTTCACAACACGGCCACAAGCTACAGCCCTCTCACTCCTCTTCCCTCCATCTTGTTCAAAAAAGTAAATCTGATTAAAGCAGCGTGATAGCATTGATGTGGAAAACTACAGGAGGGTTGCTAACTCAACTCAGCTGTATTAACATTGCACTTTACACCAAAGTGCTTTACAGGACACATAGAGGAAAACAAAACTAAAGAAGGAAACAAACACAACAGAGAGAAGAAAATCAGAGTGATGATGATGATAATATTAATGGCAAAGTCACATGATCACACAAAAGTAAGACTGATATTAAGTATGATTTCAATCTGTGATTTATACAAGATTTCATATTATGAAATATGCTTCTCAGGAAACAACTTGCACAAGGTAGTGAGGTACTCTGACAGTAGAGCCTTTACTGTAGAAAATGGGTTATGCATCTCACTGGTGCAGTGAAGTGTTTAACAGTCACAAAATACTCAATTTGTCTCTCTGACAATGCTCACTGTGCTCATCTTCTCCTGCAGCATCACTCCTCTTAAAGAAGTACCACGGGGGTTACGTTGTCATTCGACTCGCTCTTGCAGGCCACAGACAAGCTAACAGACCCTTTTATCGTATCGTGGCAGCTTACAACAAAAGAGCAAGAGATGGTAAATATATTGAGCAGCTGGGTTCCTACGACCCCCTCCCTAACATCTACAATGAGAAACTTGTCAGCTTCAACTTCGACAGAATCAAGTACTGGATCGGCTGCGGTGCACACCCTACAAACCCTGTGGCCAAACTTCTAGGTGTGTATTCTCTACATGACCCAAGGTGGATCAACATTGCACAATTTCCTTGTAGGTTTTTTCCAGAGAATTACGCTGCTCAAAGTGATTTGTTTAATGAAGGAGGTCCATCTAACTTTTATGAGTACCTACACCTTTTAGGTTTCTCTTCATGTTGACATATGCTTTTCTCTATTGAAAATCTAGTGACTTTTTCTTTATATATTCTGCTTCCTTATGTGATGACTCCCATCTAGTACTATTATGTGTTCACTGTGCCCTCAAGCACCTTATTCATGTGCTCTGGTTTAAAAGGTTGAACAGATACAGCTTAAATGTGCCATTCATGGTCATACTGTTTGTTCTCCAAAAATTAACAAGTTGGGGTAATAATGTGCTTATCATTAAATGTATTCAGGATGGCTACAGGGAATTCAAATTGTCTTAAAACAATGTTGCATCAGCTTTTTGAATCCCTAAAAGAATTTGGTAACCCTGGGCAATTTTTCAGCTGCACTTAGCTGAAAAACCTCATAGTCAAAGTTGTGGTCTTCCTCTCTCCCTTCCCTCTTTCGGCAGGGTTAGCAGGATTCTTCCCTCTGCATCCCATGACAATAACGGAGGCAGAGCGGCATAGGGCTCAAATGGAGTCGACAGAAACAGCAACAGGAACAGAGGAAGTTCTGGAGGCTGGACAGAAGCAGGCTGAAGTGTGACAATTAAAGCTGAGGACTGTGTCCAACTTTTGATTTCACAGGTATTTGATCATTGATCTGATCAGTTTGTTTCCTGACTTGTTGGACGGACTGCTCACAGCAACTTCAGAAATAGCATATTGTAGTCCTAATTGCTTCAGTGGTCTCTAAGAACAAACTACATTACAGCTGATACTTCATAAAATTCAGTGGCTTCATGTTTATGAGTGTGGGGTGCCATAACAGGTACATCTGTGTATTTACAATTTTATGTGACTTAATTAAAGTATTTGGAAACTATTGCATTTGTTTGGGTTAAGTTACAGTTTTTTCTGTTATTCTGTCTAACCTCTTCAGGACCTTTAAGAATGATCCACAGCAAAAATGCCAAACAATTAATTTGTTTTATTTTTTCTCTTGAAAATTACTTGTGAACTTTGCCATCATTCCCCCCTCTTTTGTCTGTCTTCTGTCTTTTTCTGGCTCACATGTATTTGAATGTGCACACTTAAATCAATAGTAAGGGTCAGCAATGTCAAACACAAAGAAAGAAAGAAATCAGAAGTGGGTGGGTTTGTCGATATGATTATCAGCAAGCTTTACAGCATTTAGTTCCTTTTTTGCTCAATAGCAAATTCTCCACCCATACACTGTACTGCATGTTATGGAAACCTTTGTAGACTGGAAACTTACCACTCACTGACAAAAGTCACATAATGTTGGAGGGGTAGTTTTGCAATGATGATACAGGATACAGTATATAATCTGTTTTCTATTTCCAAGCCATAAGAACATTTTTTTATTTCTTCAATTTCTGACAAATGACCACAAAAATGTACAATAAATGGTGCAGAGTCAGTAATCAGTTTCAGATTAGATTTGAATTGATTAAAATGGGAAAAAGCAACATTTATATTATATTAATCTCTTTAAAACATAATCACACCATCATCAGCAATGGGTCATATGATTAAAAAAAAAAGGCAGTGACAACCAAAGAGACAGATGTATTAAATCATTAAATGAAGTACCACTAACACTAATTGAACTGAAATATAATTCATATTTAGATCATGGTCTCAACAGTATACAGTATATAAACTGCTGTCTGTTCTGTTTGTTACATACATATCCTCACGCACTTGCTGTGCTATCTTGAACAGGTTCATACTCAAAACCACAAGTATGGTTTGCATCAATCAGCTATTGATAAAAAGACTAACTTGAGCCAAGACACACCTGACAACACACAGGTGTTCAAA
This sequence comes from Seriola dumerili, assembly GCF_002260705.1. NCBI lineage: Eukaryota > Metazoa > Chordata > Actinopteri > Carangiformes > Carangidae > Seriola > Seriola dumerili. The sequence continues at coordinate 489,312 of NW_019174376.1, read as the reverse complement.
GGAAAGTCCAGCAGAAACAAATACAAAACTTAAAATAGTCATGCTGTTGATATTACTTAATTTCCTTGTGGAACAAAAGTTAGTTTGATTCTTAAACATGGTGACGTACTGAAAGCAGTTCCTCTCATGGGAGTTATAATTTGTAGCGCATAAAAGATAAAATTGTAAAAAAAAAAAAAGAAAAATTCAACTATATTATGAAATTGTTGCAATCTCACATGACATAGTGAGCAGGAAATATTTTGTTTTCTGTTGGGTAGCATTTCAGAAGTGATTTTCCAATAAGCAAACAGAGGTGTGGAGAGCTTTACCCAAACCAGTTGTGGCCTCAAGATCAAGAAAAATATTTGTATTCAACCTCATAACAGCTCTTTTATTCCTGGCGCTATTAAGACCACTTATTAACCTGACTGGAGTCATGTTTAGCAATCTATTTATAACATTACTATTCAATTCAGTTGACTGCATCGTCAATAAGTTGCTCGGTGTAACATTCCTTAAGTTAGACTCATGACCTTCTCACAACATGTAAATACTGGACTGAAATAAATGTCGACGACAAAGCAAATAAAGTACTACTTGCCAGATTTTTGGGAATATAACAACTAATTCAGTAAGTGTGTTTGAAGAACAAAACAATACATGTATAATTATGTAACATGATTTTAATAACCTTCTATTAATAACTTGTACACAAGGCCTGAAACAAAGGAACAGAATTACACACTGCTGACAGATGAACAGAGCCGGTATAAACCTAGGCTACTTCAGTGCTATAAGACATTCAACATATAACAACGTGATGCAGAACTGAATAATCAAATGGCTTGTTGGAGCAAATGTCACAACATATATATTTCTGTATAATTAACATATTCAAATAAAATGCAGTTTCACTATTAGATAGCATTTTGGTTCATAAACTACAGTATGTTACCCTTAGCTACCCCTTAGTGGCAAAGGGTAAGTATATATTATATATCACTGGTGTCACTAACAATAAATAATGAGTAATGATGTAACATTGGCTAATTACTCTTTTTTCGTGAGAATCACACCCACCCACCTCACGTCCTTAGTCCTTGTCCACTTCAGTGTGACTGTGATCTGGACCTTTGTAAACAAACACGTACAGGGTGTGAGTGTGCTTTCAGGGAACTTCACAAATCCCTGCAGTGCCATGTCATGATACAAAAGGTTTGCCAAGGGAGGGCACTACATCAGTAACAACCTCAGTTTTACCAGTTGGTCATTGATGACACACAGAGTAGATTTGATACTGTTAGACACATGTTTATATGGCCCGAGATTGCCAGCAGGATCGAGCATAACTACCAGTTTACAGACGATTATTGGACGTTTACTGCAAGACAATTACAGAACATCTTAAATATTCTGCTTATATGTCCCCGCAGTGAAAGACGTTGCAGCATTTACATCTTTTGGATGATTACCTGAATGAACAGGAAAATGAAAAAGTGGATTTACTTGGAATCTTGTAACTGGAAGAGGTTTTCCACCATTCTTATAATCCTTACTTTTGTGGTCATCGTCCTCATTGCATTCTGCATATCTTTTGCGCATAAAAGGGGTAAGTCTGTAATTTCTGTAATTCTTTTTCGCATAACCAGGTGAGCCAGAATCATATCAATTTATTGAAGAATAATTCTGCATGAAACCCTCTTAACACTGATCATTGGGCATTATATTTCTAGCCATTCAATTTTGACATCCTTAGTTTCAGTCCTGACAGTCTTTCAGGAACAACTGCAATCAGTGCTGAAAGTACAAATACAATTACTCTGCTCAATGCTGTTCACATGCACATTAATCCATATACAATCCTCAGGCCTATACATTAAGATTATTTTTACTCAATGTATGTGTTATTTTTGACACAATATTGTTCACAAAAACTATGACTATTTTGGTTTGTCATTTGTTATTTTAAATTGATGTCACCTGAAGTAATATTTTGTTTATTCAGGAAACTTATTCAAAACCCTTTGTGAAATCCAAATTATCCCTTCTATTACTCATCCCTACTATGACTCATATTATTTACTAAAGAGGTCAAGACTCCAGCAACACTTGCAGTAAACAGAACAACATTATGAGACATGTTTTGCCTTGTAGCCTTCATCAGGGTCATCACAAAACACATCACAAGTAACATTTAGATAGGGGAATCATCATTGTCATCTTTTAATGACCCTGATAAAGGTATTATTAAATTGAACTTATCATTATACATTAAAACCTATTTATGTGATGTGTTTTGTTTTGATTACCCTGATGGAGGCCACATGCTGAAATGTGTCGGTCTCATAAAGTTCCTCTGTTTACTGCAAGTGTTGCTGGAGTTTTGACCTCTTTAGACTTTTACGTTTCTCCATGCACCTTGGAAGTAGGGGAAGTTGTGCCAGCAACCTTACTTTGTTTAAATTACTTATTATAAATTTAAAGTTGCTTAATTTTCTAAGTACATCTCTACACTGATAACATATTACAGTTTTCAGTCAGTTCATTTCTTAACATTTACAATCATCTCAACAGTAATGTTACTGAATTCCATGAAAGAGATAGTATTCATATAACAAGGAAATATCCGATACTTCCTGTAGATTGACTGGCAGTTAATAATTGCAGAAATTGAATTGTGTAAGAACAACAGCACACATATGTTAGATATGTGCCCCACCTGAGATAAGTAAAATATAACCTGTTCGACATTAAGGTAAGGAGTTTCATTTTTGTGTGACCTTAGTTATCATTAAATTAAAAATGAATCTGGAAGCCAACCTCTCCACAAGGGGAACAAAGAAAGTAATTAAAAAAAACTTGATTAAAAAATGTTGTATTAGGATTATTACATTGTTGAAACAATAAAAAAAGGCAGATGAAATTGGTAAAAAAATGAAGTTGAGATGCAAATTGCTCTGAGATTGCACTGACAAATTTATATGTCATGCTCAAATATTGTCTTAACAGGAAATCAAAATGCAAAACAAGATCAACCTGAAGAATCATGGAGGAAAACACAAATAGCGGACAACGACAGAAGGAATGATTTATCAAAAGTAAACATGACAATAAATGAACAGTCAGAGGTTTTGAAAATTGTACCAGGATTGGACGAAAAACAAAAAAAATATATGACTGGATCACTAGAATTAAAAGACCTCATGATGAACAGAATTTCCGGTGGGGATCATACAAAGAGCACAGATCTGACTCCAATGAATTCAGGTACTACTCCTGATTATGAAACATCCACTAATACTATCCATTCAGTCACCAATCACCAATCAACATCACCAATGATTGCAACAATATCTACAACGTCCCTCTTATCGACTATTGTTCCCACAAGTGAAGCAACCACAATCAAAGAAACAACGTCAACTAGTGTCACTCAAACATTGTCAGCAGAATCAACTTTCTCAACACAGACTGGAGCAGTCACCATAACAAATGAATCCACGACTTCTTCACATTTTTCCACATCTTCCAGTTCTACTCAAGGTTCAACGATTGAAAATACTGAGACTCCAATAACATCCATGCAAAGTGCTTCCCCTACCAAAATTTCGACCATTCTTTTAACATCACCAATGATTGTGACGGAATCTACTCAGCCCCTATCATCTACTATAACTCCAACAAGTGAAACAACCACACTCAAAGAGATATCACCTAGTGCTGCTCAAACTTCTTCAGCAGAATCAACTTTGTCAACTCAGACTGGGGCAGTCACCATAACAAATGACTCCAAGGCTTCTCCACATTCCTCGACACCTGTCAGTTCAATCCAAAATTCAACTATTGAAAACACTGAAACTACAAGAGCATCCATGGAAAGTTCTTCTCCTACCAAAGTTTTGACCACTATTTCAACATCACCAATGATTGCGACAGAATCTACGATGCCCCTATCATCTACTATAATTCCAACAAGTGAAACAACCACACTTAAAGAGATATCACCTAGTGCTGCTCAAACTTCTTCAGCAGAGTCAACTTTCTCAACCCACACTGGGGCAGTCACCATAACAAATGAATCCAAGACTTCTCCACATTCTTCCACACCTGTCAGTTCTACTCAAACTTCAACCATTGAAAATACTGAAACTACAAGAGCATCCATGGAAAGTTCTTCTCCTACCATAGTTTCGACCATTCTTTCAACATCACCAATGATTACGACGGAATCTACTCAGCCCCTATCATCTACTATAATTCCAACAAGTGAAACAACCACAGTCATAGAGATATCACCTAGTGCCACTCAAACATCTTCAGCAGAGTCAACTTTCTCTACACAGACTGGAGCAGTCACCATAACAAATGAATCCAAGACTTCTCCACATTCTTCCACACCTGTCAGTTCTACTCAAGGTTCAACTATTGAAAATACTGAAACCCCAATAACATCCATGGAAAGTTCTTCTCCTACCATAGTTTCGACCACTCTTTCAACATCACCAATGAATGTAATGGAATCTACTCAGCCCCTATCATCTACTATAATCCCAAAAAGTGAAATAACCACCGTCATAGAGATATCACCAAGTGCTGCTCAAACCTCTTCAGCAGAGTCAACTTTCTCAACCCACACTGGAGCAGTCACCGTAAAAAATGACTCCAAGACTTCTCCACATTCTTCGACACCTGTCAGTTCTACTCAAGGTTCAACTATTGAAAATACTGAAACCCCAATAACATCCATGGAAAGTTCTTCTCCTACCATAGTTTCGACCACTCTTTCAACATCACCAATGATTGCGACTGAATCTACACCGTCCCTCTCATCTACTTTTGTTCCCACAATTGAAACAACCACAATCAAAGAGATATCACCTAGTGCCGCTCAAACATCTTCAGCAGAGTCAACTTTCTCAACACAGACTGGAGCAGTCACCATAACAAATGACTCCAAGACTTCTCCACATTCTTCGACACCTGTCAGTTCGATCCAAACTTCAACCATTGAAAATACTGAAACTACAAGAGCATCCATGGAAAGTTCTTCTCCTACCATAGTTTCGACCACTCTTTCAACATCACCAATGATTACGACGGAATCTACTCAGCCCCTATCATCTACTATAATTCCAAAAAGTGAAACAACCACAGTCATAGAGATATCACCTAGTGCCACTCAAACATCTTCAGCAGAGTCAACTTTCTCTACACAGACTGGAGCAGTCACCATAACAAATGAATCCAAGACTTCTCCACATTTTTCCACATCTTCCAGTTCTACTCAAGGTTCAACTATTGAAAATACTGAAACTCCAATAACATCCATCCAAAGTACTTCCCCTACCAAAATTTCGACCATTCTTTCAACATCACCAATGATTGCGACTGAATCTACACCGTCCCTCTCATCTACTTTTGTTCCCACAATTGAAACAACCACAATCAAAGAGATATCACCTAGTGCCGCTCAAACATCTTCAGCAGAGTCAACTTTCTCAACACAGACTGGAGCAGTCACCATAACAAATGAATCCAAGACTTCTCCACATTCTCCCACACCTGTCAGTTCGATCCAAACTTCAACTGTTGAAAACACTGAAACTACAAGAGCATCAATGGAAAGTTCTTCTCCTACCAAAGTTTCGACCACTCTTTCAACATCACCAATGATTGTAACAGAATCTACAACGCCCCTATCATCTACTATAATTCCAACAAGTGAAACAACCACACTCAAAGAGATATCACCTAGTGCCGCTCAAACATCTTCAGCAGAGTCAACTTTCTCAACCCAGACTGGAGCAGTCACCATAACAAATGAATCCAAGACTTCTCCACATTCTTCGACACCTGTCAGCTCGATCCAAACTTCAACCATTGAAAATACTGAAACTACAAGAGCATCCATGGAAAGTTCTTCTCCTACCATAGTTTCGACCACTCTTTCAACATCACCAATGATTACGACGGAATCTACTCAGCCCCTATCATCTACTATAATTCCAAAAAGTGAAACAACCACAGTCATAGAGATATCACCTAGTGCCACTCAAACATCTTCAGCAGAGTCAACTTTCTCTACACAGACTGGAGCAGTCACCATAACAAATGAATCCAAGACTTCTCCACATTTTTCCACATCTTCCAGTTCTACTCAAGGTTCAACTATAGAAAATACTGAAACTCCAATAACATCCATCCAAAGTACTTCCCCTACCAAAATTTCGACCATTCTTTCAACATCACCAATGATTGCGACTGAATCTACACCGTCCCTCTCATCTACTTTTGTTCCCACAATTGAAACAACCACAATCAAAGAGATATCACCTAGTGCCGCTCAAACATCTTCAGCAGAGTCAACTTTCTCAACACAGACTGGAGCAGTCACCATAACAAATGAATCCAAGACTTCTCCACATTCTTCGACACCTGTCAGCTCGATCCAAACTTCAACCATTGAAAATACAGAAACTACAAGAGCATCCATGGAAAGTTCTTCTCCTACCATAGTTTCGACCACTCTTTCAACATCACCAATGATTACGACGGAATCTACTCAGCCCCTATCATCTACTATAATTCCAAAAAGTGAAACAACCACAGTCATAGAGATATCACCTAGTGCCACTCAAACATCTTCAGCAGAGTCAACTTTCTCTACACAGACTGGAGCAGTCACCATAACAAATGAATCCAAGACTTCTCCACATTTTTCCACATCTTCCAGTTCTACTCAAGGTTCAACTAATGAAAATACTGAAACTCCAATAACATCCATCCAAAGTACTTCCCCTACCAAAATTTCGACCATTCTTTCAACATCACCAATGATTGCGACTGAATCTACACCGTCCCTCTCATCTACTTTTGTTCCCACAATTGAAACAACCACAATCAAAGAGATATCACCTAGTGCCGCTCAAACATCTTCAGCAGAGTCAACTTTCTCAACACAGACTGGAGCAGTCACCATAACAAATGAATCCAAGACTTCTCCACATTCTCCCACACCTGTCAGTTCGATCCAAACTTCAACTGTTGAAAACACTGAAACTACAAGAGCATCAATGGAAAGTTCTTCTCCTACCAAAGTTTCGACCACTCTTTCAACATCACGAATGATTGTAACAGAATCTACAATGCCCCTATCATCTACTATAATTCCAACAAGTGAAACAACCACACTCAAAGAGATATCACCTAGTGCCGCTCAAACATCTTCAGCAGAGTCAACTTTCTCAACCCAGACTGGAGCAGTCACCATAACAAATGAATCCAAGACTTCTCCACATTCTTCGACACCTGTCAGCTCGATCCAAACTTCAACCATTGAAAATACTGAAACTACAAGAGCATCCATGGAAAGTTCTTCTCCTACCATAGTTTCGACCACTCTTTCAACATCACCAATGATTACGACGGAATCTACTCAGCCCCTATCATCTACTATAATTCCAAAAAGTGAAACAACCACAGTCATAGAGATATCACCTAGTGCCACTCAAACATCTTCAGCAGAGTCAACTTTCTCTACACAGACTGGAGCAGTCACCATAACAAATGAATCCAAGACTTCTCCACATTTTTCCACATCTTCCAGTTCTACTCAAGGTTCAACTATAGAAAATACTGAAACTCCAATAACATCCATCCAAAGTACTTCCCCTACCAAAATTTCGACCATTCTTTCAACATCACCAATGATTGCGACTGAATCTACACCGTCCCTCTCATCTACTTTTGTTCCCACAATTGAAACAACCACAATCAAAGAGATATCACCTAGTGCCGCTCAAACATCTTCAGCAGAGTCAACTTTCTCAACACAGACTGGAGCAGTCACCATAACAAATGAATCCAAGACTTCTCCACATTCTCCCACACCTGTCAGTTCGATCCAAACTTCAACTGTTGAAAACACTGAAACTACAAGAGCATCAATGGAAAGTTCTTCTCCTACCAAAGTTTCGACCACTCTTTCAACATCACGAATGATTGTAACAGAATCTACAATGCCCCTATCATCTACTATAATTCCAACAAGTGAAACAACCACACTCAAAGAGATATCACCTAGTGCCGCTCAAACATCTTCAGCAGAGTCAACTTTCTCAACCCAGACTGGAGCAGTCACCATAACAAATGAATCCAAGACTTCTCCACATTCTTCGACACCTGTCAGCTCGATCCAAACTTCAACCATTGAAAATACAGAAACTACAAGAGCATCCATGGAAAGTTCTTCTCCTACCATAGTTTCGACCACTCTTTCAACATCACCAATGATTACGACGGAATCTACTCAGCCCCTATCATCTACTATAATTCCAAAAAGTGAAACAACCACAGTCATAGAGATATCACCTAGTGCCACTCAAACATCTTCAGCAGAGTCAACTTTCTCTACACAGACTGGAGCAGTCACCATAACAAATGAATCCAAGACTTCTCCACATTTTTCCACATCTTCCAGTTCTACTCAAGGTTCAACTATAGAAAATACTGAAACTCCAATAACATCCATCCAAAGTACTTCCCCTACCAAAATTTCGACCATTCTTTCAACATCACCAATGATTGCGACGGAATCTACTCAGCCCCTATCATCTACTATAATTCCAAAAAGTGAAACAACCACAGTCATAGAGATATCACCTAGTGCCGCTCAAACATCTTCAGCAGAATCAACTTTCTCAACACAGACTGGGGCAGTCACCATAACAAAAAGTGAATCCAAGACTCCTCCACATTCTCCCAAACCTGTCAGTTCGATCCAAACTTCAACTATTGAAAACACAGAAACTACAAGAGCATCAATGCAAAATGCTTCTCCTACCAAAATTTCGACCATTCTTTCAACATCACCAATGATTACAACTGAATCTATACCTTCCCTCTCATCTACTATATTTCCCACAAATGAAGCAATTACAATTAAAGAAACGTCATCCAATGTTGCTCAAACATCTTCAGCAGAGTCAACTTTCTCAACCCACACTGGAGCAGTCACCGTGACAAATGAATCCAAGACTTCTCCACATTCTTCGACACCTGTCAGCTCGATCCAAACTTCAACCATTGAAAATACTGAAACTACAAGAGCATCCATGGAAAGTTCTTCTCCTACCATAGTTTCGACCACTCTTTCAACATCACCAATGATTACGACGGAATCTACTCAGCCCCTATCATCTACTATAATTCCAACAAGTGAAACAACCACAGTCATAGAGATATCACCTAGTGCCACTCAAACATCTTCAGCAGAGTCAACTTTCTCTACACAGACTGGAGCAGTCACCATAACAAATGAATCCAAGACTTCTCCACATTTTTCCACATCTTCCAGTTCTACTCAAAGTTCAACTATAGAAAATACTGAAACTCCACTAACATCCATCCAAAGTACTTCCCCTACCAAAATTTCGACCATTCTTTCAACATCACCAATGATTGCGACGGAATCTACTCAGCCCCTATCATCTACTATAATTCCAAAAAGTGAAACAACCACAGTCATAGAGATATCACCTAGTGCCACTCAAACATCTTCAGCAGAGTCAACTTTCTCAACACAGACTGGAGCAGTCACCATAACAAATGAATCCAAGACTTCTCCACATTCTTCCACACCTGTCAGTTCGATCCAAACTTCAACTGTTGAAAACACTGAAACTACAAGAGCATCAATGGAAAGTTCTTCTCCTACCAAAGTTTCGACCACTCTTTCAACATCACGAATGATTGTAACAGAATCTACAACGCCCCTATCATCTACTATAATTCCAACAAGTGAAACAACCACACTCAAAGAGATATCACCTAGTGCCGCTCAAACATCTTCAGCAGAGTCAACTTTCTCAACACAGACTGGAGCAGTCACCATAACAAATGAATCCAAGACTTCTCCACATTCTTCCACACCTGTCAGTTCGATCCAAACTTCAACTATTGAAAACACTGAAACTACAAGAGCATCAATGGAAAGTTCTTCTCCTACCAAAGTTTCGACCACTCTTTCAACATCACGAATGATTGTAACAGAATCTACAACGCCCCTATCATCTACTATAATTCCAACAAGTGAAACAACCACACTCAAAGAGATATCACCTAGTGCTGCTCAAACATCTTCAGCAGAATCAACTTTCTCAACACAGACTGGAGCAGTCACCATAACAAATGAATCCAAGACTTCTCCACATTTTTCCACATCTTCCAGTTCTACTCAAGGTTCAACTATAGAAAATACTGAAACTCCAATAACATCCATCCAAAGTACTTCCCCTACCAAAATTTCGACCATTCTTTCAACATCACCAATGATTGCGACTGAATCTACACCGTCCCTCTCATCTACTTTTGTTCCCACAATTGAAACAACCACAATCAAAGAGATATCACCTAGTGCCGCTCAAACATCTTCAGCAGAGTCAACTTTCTCAACACAGACTGGAGCAGTCACCATAACAGATGAATCCAAGACTTCTCCACATTCTTCCACACCTGTCAGTTCGATCCAAACTTCATCCACTGAAAATACTGAAACTACGAGAGCATCTATGGAAAGTTCTTCTCCTACCAAAGTTTCGACCACTCTTTCAACATCACCAATGATTGCAACTGAATCTACACCTTCCCTCTCATCTACTATAATTCCAACAAGTGAAACAACCACACTCAAAGAGATGTCACCTAGTGTCGCTCAAACATCTTCAGTAGAATCAACTTTCTCAACACAGACTGGAGCAGTCACCATAACAAATGAATCCAAGACTTCTCCACATTTTTTCACACCTGTCAGTTCTATCCAAACTTCAACTATTGAAAATACTGAAACTCCAAGAGCATCCATGGAAAGTTCTTCTCCTACCAAAATTTCGACCACTCTTTCAACATCACCAATGATTGCAACGGAATCTACGATGCCCCTACCATCTACTATAATTCCAACAAGTGAAACAACCACAGTCATAGAGATATCACCTAGTGCCACTCAAACATCTTCAGCAGAGTCAACTTTCTCAACACAGACTGGAGCAGTCACCAGAACAAATGAATCCAAGACTTCTTCATATTCTTCCACGCCTTCCAGTTCTACTCAAGGTTCAACTATTGAAAATACTGAAACTACAAGAGTATCCATGGAAAGTGTTTCTCCTACCAATATTTCAAACAGTCTTTCAACATCACCAATGATTGCAACCGAATCTATACCTTCTCTCTCATCTACTATATTTCCCACAAGTGAAGCAACTACAGTCAAAGAAACGTCATCCAATGTTGCTCAAACATCTTCAGCAGAGTCAACTTTCTCAACACAGACTGGGGCAGTCACCATAACAAACGAATCCAAGACTTCTTCATATTCTTCCACACCTTCCAGTTCTACTCAAGGTTCATCTATAGAAAATACTGAAATGCCAAAAACATCAATGCAAAGTGCTTCTCCTACCAATATTTCGACCATTCTTTCAACATCACCAATGATTGCAACTCAATCTACACCTTCCCTCTCATCTACTTTAGTTCCCACAATTGAAACAACCACACTCAAAGAGATATCACCTAGTGCCGCTCAAACATCTTCAGCAGAATCAACTTTCTCAACACAGACTGGGGCAGTCACCATAACAAAAAGTGAATCCAAGACTCCTCCACATTCTCCCAAACCTGTCAGTTCGATCCAAACTTCAACTATTGAAAACACAGAAACTACAAGAGCATCAATGCAAAATGCTCCTCCTACCAAAATTTCGACCATTCTTTCAACATCCCCAATGATTACAACTGAATCTATACCTTCCCTCTCATCTACTATATTTCCCACAAGTGAAGCAATTACATTCAAAGAGATATCACCTAGTGCCACTCAAACATCTTCATCAGAATCAACTTTCTCAACACAGACTGGGGCAGTCACCATAACAAAAAATGAATCCAAGACTCCTCCACATTCTCCCAAACCTGTGAGTTCGATCCAAACTTCAACTATTGAAATCACAGAAACTACAAGAGCATCCATGGAAAGTTCTTCTCCTACCAAAGTTTCGACCACTCTTTCAACATCACCAATGACTGCAATGTCTCTATCATCTACTATATTTCCCACAAGTGAAGCAACCACACTCAAAGAGACATCACCCAGTGCACCTCTAACATCTTCATCAGAGTCAACTTTCTCAATTCAGACTGGGGTTGTCACTATAACAAATGAATCCAAGACTTCTCCACCTTCTTCCACACCTTCAAGTTCCTTTCAAACATCAACTGTTAAGAATACGGAACTGTCAGAAATACCCGTGCAAACTTCATCTCTGAAATTTTCTACAACAACAGCATTCACTACAACTGGACCTATAGTATCTACCAAATCAAATATGTTAGCATCTACTGTCAGTGTTCAAACAACATCAACTGGAAACACATCTCCGCCTCCAACTAGTAATCAGGGGACATCAAGTGTAACTTCCACAGTACCTCCAAATACCCCATTTTTGACAACCAACCAGCCCCTCTCTACATCAAAAACTAGAGTTACATCTACAACAAATGTATCCACAGTGTCACATTCACCAACTAATTTTTCCACATCACTGACCATGACTCCAAAGGACACAGTACAGACAGCAACACCAATTGTAAACTCTACCATCACAACTAACATAGTAACACCCACTTTCTCATCTACATCTGCTGTTCACCCAAACTCGGAAACTACAGCAACAAGCCATGCATTTTCTACAGTCTCATCCAACACGAAACCTTTCACCCAATCTACTGCAGTAACAAATGAAAAATCAAGTAGCAGTCTTCAAACATCTTCACCAACCGCACAGACTTCAAAGGCTTTTACATCAAATGCTACAATCACCATGACAACCCCATCTACAACTCCTCAGTGTACAGATGAGGACTGTCAGTGTGCTGGGGGAACCTGTAAATACAACACAACTCTTGGAAAATGTAGCTGCCACTGTCAAGAGTTTATTTTTGGTGATATTTGTTCTTTTGGAGACAATGACACCTCCGCTCATATTGGTGAGATTTTTCATCCAGTTCTTAAAAATATTTCATTACCTAAAAATATTTTTTCAATACAGAAATGAATTGGAGGCTTTTATCAATAGGTCAATTTTAAATGTTCTTGCTTTTGGCTTTGGTATTTCTTACCTGAGTTTTGATTGTAAAAAGTTATTTCTGTGTATAATGTTAGTTCAATATAATGTTGTCATATTTCTTTGTAGATACTGGAGCAGTACCAACTCGAAAAGCAAATTTTACCTTGGAAATCCAGGTGTCTTTTCAGCCAGCTTTTAACGATTTAAGCTCACCTTTATCACTAAAATTCATCAACACATTAAAACTGCAGGTAGATACTTTTTTTTTCTTTTTGGATGACGTACTGAAGTGATCCAGTTTCACGGAATTTGCTTATGTCTTTAAATATATTTCTTAATAATGAAATAATTGCTCTTCCTATAAAAGGATCTTCCTTTTATAGAATATGCTTTGCTCTCTACTGTTTTTGATGTTAATATCCCAAAACAAGCATGTATCTATAACTGTGATTTAATAACATTTGTTCTGTGTTCCAGCTTGAAGCGCTGTGCAGAGCAGCAGACCCACAATCCTTTGAAAAAGTAGAAATCATCAAGTTATCGTAGGTTTTTATTAAACTTTATTTATTCAATCAAATACAGGCTTTTTTCTTTTGGTAATTTCTTTCTATTTTTCTACTGTAGAGAAGGATCTGTTATTGCCGAGAGTGTGGCGGAGTACAGCTATGCAAACAATGAAACGCAAATCCAGTTTGTCAACAGTCAGCTTGATGGGGTTTTGACTAATATCTTGAATGACACAAGTAACCTCAGGAAGATTTCTCAGGCCTTTAATAGCAGCAGCGTGACATTGAATGGACTCACCTTCCAACCACCTGCAATTACCAGTAAGTGTCCTATTTGTCAGTCCTAAACATGCACCTTTAACATGTTGCTGCTTTTTTACAGTCAGAGTTTCTTCATTCAATATTTGTCCAAATATTTAATATTTGAATTGTAGTACTTGGACAAAAATATTAAGAAATTGTTTTTTCTTTTTTTTTTTCTTTAAACCAGATATTACTGACCTGAAGCCTTATGTTAACTGCACTCAATTTGCTAATTACACTGCTGAGATTAGTAATGGTCAATGGCAATGTGTTGGACCTTGCAAAACAAACCCTGATTACTGTCATCAACATGGACAATGTTTCAATGACATTCATAAAGGGCCTACCTGTAGGTAAGACAAACTTGTTTTTATTTTAATTTCAAGAATCTTAAGTATGTTGGATATGTTTGCTCGTAATATAAATTTTATCAATACAATTAACTCTTGTGGCTCTTTAACCGAGGTGCTTTGAGTCTAGCCTGGAGCAGTTTTATGGCCCACAGTGTGACCTCTTCCGTCGGGGTCCAGGTTTCTATGGAGCACTGTTTGGGTCACTGGCAGCAGCACTCCTGCTCTTGATTATCATTGTCATAGCTGTCATTGTCAAAAAAAAATATATGGGAGTTTGGTGAGTTTTAATGTCTTAAATGCATCTTTGAATATAGTGGTATAGTGATATGCAAATGCTCAACAAATTTTTGTTTCTTGTTGCCTGTAATCAGTATCAGGGAAGAGGCTTATGCAATTAAATTACAAAATAAATATAATTTTATTCCGTCTTATCCAGTACTATTTAAAATGTTGGTCATTACAAAGGGGTTACATCTGAATGTATTATTTTTGGTATAAAACATTGAATATAATATTAACTCCTTTCCTCTACATCTTCTGGCCATGCAGTAACGCCTTCTTTTGGCATATTTTCAGATAATGCAGGTCAGATAGGTCATAGGTGTGAGATTTAATATCACTCATTAACTTAATTTAGCATTGTGTTTTCATTAACCCTTAACTTCTATAGGTCATTAGGTTGTGAAATTTCTACATGGCGACAACAGAGTAAATTAATGGTACTGTAAAGAAATCAAAAAGTGATCAAATGTAATAAGTTACATTATTTTTATATTACATTATTAATGGGGAAATCAAAATCTATAACTTATTACATTTCAGAAGTAACCTTCACAACACTGCCTGTCATCATAAGGTTACAAACACTGACATGTGAAACAAATCATACTGTCTTTCTCTCTATTTTAGGAAAAGGAACAACAGGTATGACAGAAGACTGTCTGCTTTTGAGGAAGACTTCTTTGATTTCTCTGATACAGGTGTGTCCTTGTCTTTTTTTTTTTTTTTTAGTAAGCACTGATCTATTTTAAAAATTCAGGAAAAAGCTTCTCACCAAAGACTCTCAACATTTGAAGTTTCAACATGATCATATTCTTTTGCCCAGGGGTTCACAACTTGGGACTGGCAGGCACTTACACATCTCACGGTTTTAGACCACATCTAGAAAATGTTGACACCCAATTGCAGGTATTCTTATTTACTATTCTGATATTACATACATAAAGTCTAAGTAACTACTGTGCCCAGAGAAGTACAAGGACATGTTAATGCAAGATCATAGTTAAAAATATTGATATTAATATGTGAACATTCTTGTGTTTCTTCAGTTCACAACAAGACGTCCAGAGGTTTTGAACATCAATCCTAGATGAAGGCTACAGTCTGGACACAATTAGATGATTATTTTTCATTTTACCAATTAAAAGAATTATAGTTTTCTTGAAATAATTTACTAGTAATTTGTTATGATATTTATGATTTTATGTTTATTGTAATCCACTGTAGCCTCTTGTACCTTCATATAAAAATGAGCATGTAAATTCAGACTGCAGTGTTTTTACTGAATTCACACAACAGCTGTCTATTTTTGCAGAAAATTTCTCCTCATTAAAACCTGATTTTTATTTTATTTCAAATGTTGTCAATGAGCAATGTAGTAAAGAGAAATGCAAGGAATAAGAAAAGAAAAAAATTACAGCTATTTCATTCTGTCTCTTCCTGAAACCTTTGCCCAGGAGTTGTTTTGTTGTCTTCATCATACAGGAATATGTATTTACCTCATTGAGTAAATTTTTTTGACCTGGTGGCTTTTTGCTGTAACCATTGTACGACTACTTTTAGTAAGAGTGCACAGAATAATGTTAGATGCAATAGGATCCAGGAGTAAAACTATAGTAAGAATAAAAGGAAATTGAAATACATTCCAGTGTTGTTTTGTCAATGCTGAGTTTGGGTTCAGAGGAAATTGATTATTTATTTATTTATTTATTTATTTTACCATTTTTGGTTTTATCTGCATCTAATATTTAGTGTGCACTTGCCATAGCAGCACAAGTGGTATTTATGTATAACACAAAATCTCAATAACATACAATAATCTAAAGCTCACATACTCAACAGTTGGAAAAATTCACTTTGATTCACCTGACTCCGATCTCTTGCTATGATGTCACCTCACACACAGAGCTTTTAGGTCGTAGCTTGAGTTAGCAAAAATGTTATTGTAGTTAAAAGCTTGAATTTAAACGTTTAAAAAGGCAGGTTCAAAACTAGCCAATGTAAATAAAGCCTGACTGAATGTTTGAGCGAGATTAGACTGCAGAGAAGAAGAAATGGGTGTTAATTTTACCTTGGGAACATATGAGACCAATTTCTGTCAATTGCAATCAGTGCCTGGCCATTTTGAGTGGTTAAATACCACAGGGACACCAAACATGCTCAGTGTGTCATATCAGGTACCACAACTTTAAGTACAATTACAAATATCTGTCCAATTTTATGCAAACCAGTACAGTAGCCATGCAATATGTCAACTGTGTCAGAGAGGTGTTTTTTTTAAGTAAGCACCTGGGGGTTTTCAGTATTTGTGTCCATTAATACAAATGAGTCTGGTTAAAAGGGTAATGGATGCTTGTGGGTGTCTCTCAGAATAATTATAATATCCCGTCACTAGATGGCATACATGCACTCATTTTTAATGATGTTTTGCCTTTTTAGTGTGTGCAGAAGGAGGGCCCGTGGAAAGCAGAGGGGCTGAGCCAATTTAATAGAATATTCTATGATCTTCAAAGTGAATAAGGGTGATATTAAGATGTATCACGGTTTAATCAACCTCAGCAGTGTGATTCTGTTGCAGAGCTAATAGAGGTGTAGCGCCCTTAGCAGTTCTTGAACAAAACCATACTATTGACACCTACACTCTCTAGGTTCGGAGAGCTGGATAGTGTTATTCAAATGAGAACATGAAGTTAACAGTTGACAATTTATTGCCTCACACCGGTAAATTTTTGGCAGTGTTTACGAAATTACGAAAAATAGAGCTCTTTCATGAAAAACAAAATAAAAAAAAGTTCAAATAAAAAGTGTACCTCCTTCGTTATTAGGAGGTAAGAGTTCAACTCTGTTCTGTGGTGTACGTGTAATGTTCTGAAATGTTCAGTTCACTACCCGGGTAGATTTGTGTGTTATTTCCTTATCTATGTCAATGAGTGAAGTGAGATGAGCTCTGGGGTTCTTCGGCGTGGATCCCACGGCTGGCCACACCGTGCACCGTTCCGTCCAAGTCGCTCGTCCTTCCTGGCTCACCACCGAACCTCCACAGGCTCAGAATCTGAATCAGTTCCTAATCCGGCAATAAAAAACCAATCTACACCTAGAGTGCAGAAAATATATCCATTAATCTCTATTCAATCACATGACATCATTCTACTTTCACTTTTCACTCTAAATATCTTCCATATCTATACCCAAATGCAGGATATACAGTATTCAAATCAATTTAAATGAGTCTGTATACATTTACAGTACAGTATAAGTATTTTTACCATGACAATTATTCACCGTGAACTTATATTTTAAAATAAATGCACTTATTTATCTTTTTAACTGCATCATACATCTCTTTTTAATCTTTTTAACCGTAAATGAACAGTATTAAGCCACTCTTTTTAACCAACATAAATATTTAAACAACTTCAGAGCAATAAAACACATTATGTACATCTCAGTTATCAAAAAACAATATTTATCACAACCTGGCACCATATCAACACAATTATGCATTATGTGCTGTCTTTATTTCTCTCGTAAATGTCAGTAGCAACACGTTAGCTTACCCAGCTAGACCGTTAGTACTCACGTTACATATTACAGGTAATACCTGAGCTAGCATAGCGCTAGCATCACTCGCGGGTAGCGTTAGCTTCGTGCTAACTTAGTTAGCGATCTTTTCAAAGTCTGTTTTCACGGTTCACAATAATACAGAGAATACCACGGTAGGTTCAAACATTAGGACACATCCCTATTACTCCGACTGGTTTAATAAAAGTATCTCAATGAAAGGCATTTTCACATAACAAGCAAACAACGAGGCTTAGCCTCTTAGCATGTAGCAGCCATGCTTATCGGGGTCCAACAGAGGGCATACACGGTTGAAGCAGCTCCTCTCTCTCACAAGGATCTCTAAACAAGGGATTTATCAATACACTACGCGGGGATTAATCATTAATTTATGAGGTTTACATCACGTTTCATACCCAAGTTCGTAAGCTCACTCAAGGGGCGGCGCTCTCGGTCATTGTCTCGGGTGTCTCAGAACGAGCGCGCACGCTGCGTGGCCGTGACAAAGAATACAGGGCTGGTGCGCCACCATGTGGTGGGTATGGTAAACTCTCCTAAATTACATAAATGGGTTTAGTACCCATGTGGGTTACAGAGGTAATAACAGCTTCATAGATATAATAACAGTCCAATATTTTTGTTCCTGCCAATCTGACTAATTGTCATACTGGCATCAGTGAGATCTGTTTTGAAGCTGTACAACTGCACCTCAAAATGTACATCTCTACTGCTGATCCTCAACAGAAATACAGATGTCTTATGATGAACTATGGGTGGGTATTTGTCTCCAACTAGTGGCTGAAGACATTCTTGTGACCAATTTCTTTACCTTCACTTGATGTAGCCTACCATATTTTCTACACAAGCACTCTGACCTGAGTAAAATTTAACCAGCAGCACTTCAGCCTGAGTTAAATATTCACAACTATGTCTGCCCCTCACAGCAAATGATAAGAAAGAGTTATACAAATACAAAAGGTTGATGCAAACAATCAGCAGATTTTTCAATCTAGCTGTATGTTTTTGGAAAGTAGGAAGGGAATCCGGATACCTAGAAAAAAAACCCATGCAGATGCAACAGAACATACAAACTCTAATTCTCTTGCTCCTGGAAATATGACAGATTGAAGATATGCAGTATCTTGCTGTAACTAAAAGTTGTACTGCACATAACAGATACAAGCACCTATGTTTATGACGTATTAGATAAATATCATTCAAAAAGTTAAGTTAAGTTACCATTTCATATGAATAGATTTTTCCAGTTTAAACAGCTCAAAGGTTTTTTCCTGGCTCAGAATCTCATTATTTTTTTATTATCCTGATACAGCAACAGTAGCCTAATATACATTTACTGTGAACTACCCCATTCTGTAAGCACAAAGCACAATGTATTAACTATAAATGGTCACCGTTTTATGCAAAAAATATTTGTATAGTAGAGTAATATGGCGTATAATTTAACCTAGATTAAAACTGCATATGTTTAACATATTGATTAGAAAAAAAGAAGTGGTGTGAATTACCTTTAATCTGAAAGCTTGTTGGGTCATGGAGTATTTTAAAGTCAGAATTTACAGAAATGTAGCCTCATAGAAGAAAAAGCTCTTTTGACAGTTTATGATGTATTTACTGTTTACTATTGAAGAAGTATAAAGTTGCATTTAACCAATTAATGTCTGACCTTTTTGTTGTGTGCATAAACATATAACAGTTGCAGCTTGATGTTGTAATTGAGTTCCTAGACTTCATAGTGAGACCCTTCAGAATTACAATCATATCTCCATAAACTGTGAAAGATGTTTTATTATTACTCCACATACCTCTTTGTTCTTCCTAACTTTGGAGCAGAATTAAATGTCATTTGCTATATTACACCTGCAAGATCATTATTATCGTATCCATTTCACATATTTACTGTAGCGTAAGGGTTATATTATAATATTGAAGTTATATTGGTATTAAAGTTTTTTTCCTTATTGTCATACATAAGAAGATCATTATTTCTTAAACATTATTTCTACAACCACTAAATCTCCATGCACTGCAGACCAATGCAGCACTGCAGACTTGCAGCAAACAGAGCAGCTCTCTTCCTCTCAGACAACTGCAGACTAATCAGCAGAGGCTGTATAGCAATTAATAATGAAATAATGATAATTACTGTAATAATTCTTATCATTAGAATGACTTTGTTCCACTTGTTAATCCATCAAGAGTGCCAGCCAAGGACTTCGATCTAATTAACTGAGATCAAAAATATGTTTGATGTTGTTGAGCCACTAAAACTGGAAGTTAAATCCCACATTCTTGATGCCTGAACTGACCACAAGTTAGGGCAAAAACCCAATGGTAAAGTTAAGATTGAAATTGCACAGTCAGGTTTATGTACAATTGTTGCTTTAAGAGGAAAAAGAAAGGACAGAAATAACCACAGAAGCAGTTTGGGACACAAGGTGACTGAATTTCACACAGAATCATAATGATCCCTTGTGCCAAGTCTGAGAAGAATTTCTTAAGTCAAATCAAAAGTCACGAAAATGGTGAAAGTGGACCCAGAGTACGTTCTTGCCTGGAGCACTATAACACCTTTTAGTGCCACATCAGTGCAATAATGTGTTTTGCTTTTTATTTGTTCAGAAACTAATGTCAAACCACATGCCGTGTTAAGTCATCTGGCACTTAATCTTGCTTGCCTCCAGCAGACTATATTTAAAATGAGCAATTTGCCTTTCTTTAGTTGCTATAGTCACCACCCATGCTGTCGCCTAGCAGCTCACTTAAGAATGAACCAGGTGAAAGGGTTTGCAGGTGGCCTAGATAGTTCAGACCTTTTGTTCCATTGAGAGAATAATGTAAAATCAATCGCTATCAGCGCAGCAAACCTACAGAAATGGTCACTGCCTTGCTGAGAGGTTATGGTGGATGTTGTAACTGCAGCTGAGTTGCAGCTTTTTTAGTAATTATTTGACCTCTAATGCCCTGCGTGGTTCACCCGGCTCCATGCCTAACCACATGGACCCAAGTCAAGAGCAGAACACTTGCAACATTGTTAAGTGCTTAAAAACCTGTGGGCGCAAAGCTAGCTGTCACCGGGCATCTAAGCAGTCATGCAGGAGGAGACTGCATTATAACCAGGAAGAGGAAGGCAATATACTGTACACCTGTCAGTCGGACCATTGTAAGTCACTCTTCTTTCTCTGGATAGAGGCCAGTCACAATAAGGCACAGCATGAGGGTGTGTGGGTGATAAAACAGGCCAGACAGCTGAGCAGAGAGTTCACTCACTGTCAAATTCAAAAAAAAAAAAAGAAAAAAAAAAAAAGAGTGAAGCAGGCTCATAAATAAGTCATTTTATTTTGCTTTCTTTTTAAAGACTATATGCTTATAAACTATTCATAACAACAAATGGAACTGTTAAATACTGTACACAGCATACTGTACTCTCCCAGTGCATGTCTTCACCACAGCAGAGAAGTTATGTCTCGATAAACTAGTCTTCATTCAGTTTTATTATTTCTAATAAGACATATGAATACCTTAAGATTAAATAGTATCAGTGTATGATGTAAACATTTTTCAAACATTTAAGTCAAAAGCAACATTGTGTTGGCAAGGTTTTGTGAGCAGGAGGGAGAGAAAAAGTATACTTCAATGACCGTTTGACCTTAGCAGTTATCTGCTTCCCAAACTGAACACCGTGTTCGATATCAAGGGTTACTTCAATACGTATGCTACATTTACTATATCATCCTGATGCTTCTTGAATAATCTACAACAATAAAATTCATACATTTTCTAGGCTGCCAGCAGCCAAAGTCTCTCAGACCACACCCACTGCAATCATGTAAGGCAGGAATGCATGAGCAGAACAGGAAAGTCTGTGTCAGGTAGGTAAACCCTGCACTGTCTTTGTAATGCGTCTGTATTAACAGGTTAGCCTAAGATCTCAGTGATCTGAGATCTGCCTGATCTGAAATCTCTATTTAAGGATAATGACTCTGTGTTACTCTTAACTGAAGGGAATTAAAGCTTTTGTCTCAGGTCACATATGGAGCTGGTTACCTCATGTTTAGTAGATTATAATTTCAGATTTTGCCTTTGGATACAATTTAAATGGGGAGTATATGAAATACAGGATTAATATGAAAGGGAGGTAGTACTTGATGGAAATTCGTTCCAAGCAATGACTCACAGCTTGACCAAAAATAAGCTCCTCCAACTGTTTGACGGAATTTCAGTAAGAATAGCATACATTCACTTAACGTTCAACAGGCCAATTTCTGTGCAAGAAAACAGACCTGGACATTGAAAGAAAGCAATTAAAATGTGTGCTGAGCTCACAAGCAGGCACTGCAAACAAGCGGAGCACAGTAACATGTATGGTTGACAACTTTCTACTTGACTGTAGAAAGTTGTTCTATAAAGTATCACCAGAACACTTTTCCCCACTGCGGTTCACATGCACGTATGCACAAACACGTCCACGCACATACATACACACAAACACACTCATCAACAGACAACTACACGATATAAGCTGCACTAGACATTCCAATGGCAACATGCATAGCTACCAGTAATGTAACCCACCTCTCAGTACAATATGTACCATGACCACGCGCCACGTGGGAAACACAAATTCGCACCGATACAGCGGCCTGAGTAAGACTGAAACTTCATCAAGGCATGGAAACCATATCAGTGTTGATATATAATAGCAAACAGAATGGAGATTTGTGTGCTAGCATCCTTCATTTTGTTAAAAATTAATTGGCCTTGGGTTTAGACTTCATATATTAAGCAATAAATGGTTACATTACTGACCTCCTGTCCCCTGTGAGACACAAAAGCAGCATCAAAAAGCCCCGGTGCATCTCACAAAACAGCTTCAACCTTACAGACACAGAATACTGAGCACATGAGGTTCAAGCCCCGCTTGTACCTTCTGACTGTACCACATCATCAGCAAAAACAGCACAATATTGAATGTCATGAAATAAAAATCATATCAAAAATAAGCTCTACAAATGTTGAATTTTGCCCACAATCTATAGACAGAGATACTTTTTTTTTTTTTGTGTAAAGTATCTCAGTTGTGATAGCTTTTCCAACATTACCAGTAACTGAATACAGTGCGCACATACCCTGTGTGATCAGAATACATAAGGGGTTAAAAAAAACAACAGTAAAAGCAGCAGTTTGAGGGTTGTTAGTGTCCAGTTTCACCGTTTTGTCAAGTGGTTTTTGCTCATGTACAGTAGAGTCCTCTGCTACTTCTGCTAAAACTTTTCAAACTAAATCCACATGTGCTCTCCGCCTGGTGTGGCAGTCCCAGTCTGAGTCTGATACATCTGCATTGCGAGCTGCAGGGCTGTCCATGCAGCGAAGAAATTTCTCTACACAAGGTGAGTTCACAAAAGCAGGCCGCTGAGGCAGGAGATAGTAATGTGTGGTGCTGGCCTTCTTGCCATTCTCCATAACAGGAAGGATGCAGGGTGAGCCCTCACTGTTCTGTCTCTGTAAACCGCGACAGCTTACATATTTAGGATCTGGTGCAAAGCTTTGAGTAGGGGGCATCACCCCATTAATGTATGTTGGGAGGCTCTTGGGGCTAGGGGTGCGAGAGCTGCCTCTAGACAAAGGGTCCCTTGGGGGCACCTTGGGTGGTCTGTCCTCATCACTGTAAGCCCCAGACGAGACCTCTGCTGACCAGCGGCGGTAGTCTCCTGTCTTGATTGGTCGGGGAGGGATAGGGGGTGGCACCTCTGGCTTATCCATACTGTGGGTGTGGCGTTTGTGGCAAGTGAGGCGCAGCAGCGAGGGTTTGTTGAAGGATCCGGCTGGGCCGGAGTGAGAACGCCGTAGCCTCCTCTGAGCCTTGTCTTGCTGTCTCTGACAGACCACCGGCTCAGGCGGTTCATGTCGCTGCTGCTCATACTGTTCCCGCACTTCCTGTGGAGGATGTGTCTGATGGTGCTGCTGGGGCTGCCTCTGGCTTTGCGGTCCTAATGAACCCTCATAGTAAGCATAGTTAATCTGCCCGCAGTCCCTGAAGCTCCTTCGGCCGAGGACTCCATATCGAAAAGGAGACGATTTGGGACAGTGATCAGACACCAGACAGCAGCTGTCGTCCGAACTTGTGAAAAATTCTACCTCATTGTCAATAGCTTGCTCAGGGGAGATGTCAGTTTGTGGAGGGATGGGGGGAAGAGGCTTGGAGCATCTGCCTGGTGTCTGTGGTGGGCTGCTGCACTCGTACACCGAGAGCCTCTGGAATGAGGGGACCACCTGGTCATCATCATTAGGACTCGGGGTAGAGGGTTCAGCACTGCAGGACAGGGAGAGATGGGAGGGCCGGGATTTCTTTGGAGGTAATCTTTGTGTGCTGGGACTGTGTTTATGTCCTGACAGAGAGGAAAATTGAAAAAAAAAATGACCATCACATTAATGGTATGGTATTAAATAATTGAGACTGGTTCACAGAAATTGCATTTTATTAATACAACTTCACTGGCTTCAGTAAAAAGGACTCCCATGGACTACTACTCTGGAAAATCACTTATTAAAAGGCATAAAACATGCAATGCAGTATTTGTATTTAATTCAGAAGACTTGTAATGCGAAGATGACAGATCATGCACTTACGTTCATAACTTAGAGATGGTGGAGGTGGCCCCTTTTGTTGGGCCCGAGAGCTGTGATCTGTGTGCGCTGTGTCCATACTGAAGTACGGGCTGTCAAAGGAGAACATTTCAATCTTAGATTATTATAGCGTTAAATAGGCTAAATAACATTTCATTGTAATTCATAAAAAATCTCCTGACCTGAAACATAAAACTTCCGCATGTCATGCAGATTTTGAAAATATCTTTCTAGCAATATTCCCCCCAATGGCCTGCAAGTCCTGGCATCTCAACACTCACTTGTCCAGCTCATGGCGATAGTTCCAGGAGGGTTTGGATCCAGCCATGCTGTGACAGTAGCTGCCCCGGAGGAAGGGGTTTTCTATGGGAAAAGAGATCTCCTGGGCAGTCAGGCCCACTGTGGACATGCTCCAGGCACACTCGGGTCGCATCAAAGCCAGGAAACACTCAGATCGCCCCGGCTGGCTGCTCCTGCTTCTAGTGTACCTGTAACAAAGCCAAGAATGACGGTGAAAGGAGGTTGGAAGCAAAAGAAGATGAAGAGAAACAGAACATGTGGTAGCACACTGAAAAATACTGAAGAGCCAACGTCCTCTCGTGAAGCCAAGAAGAAAGAAAATACTGATAATAGAATATAAAGCAAGTTACACAAATCTCCCCCTCTCTGCTGCCCACCAGGCCAAATATTTAGTTATGGCCTTGTCTGTTTTCTATGAGAAGACGAGACAACAATCTCCTACAACAGAGTAATGACAGAGACTCAGTTTGACAGGACTTTAAGACACTTGTGTGCCAACACACCCTGGGGACAGACCGCTCCGTCATTTATAATGTTCTGGTCAGAGTATTTTACAAAGTAAGCATAAAAGCAGTACTCTTTCACAATGACTGAAATAAGAGTCCCTAACAAAGGTCTTGTTGTAAAAAGGTTGCCATGATGCACCAGATTGTTTTCTTGTTTGCTCTTCTAGTCTTTTTTTATACAGACCTGAAGTAAATGGGATGTTGACACATCGCTTGTGTGTTATGGAACTAAACGTAGATATTGTCTTATAATTTTTAAGAGGATTTACCTGTTGAGAAGGATACGTTTCATAAAGTGGAACAAGGAGGGCTCTGACTTATTTGATATTACACTTAAAGTTTTAAATGTGTCTATTAAGGGAAAACAAACAGAACACAGCAGTTATGTTTTTACAAATGAGGCATTTGTATACTCAAGTTCAACATTGCAGGTTGCCAACTTTCAAATGTCTATTCCTACGGACTGTACTAGGAGTAGAGCTAGTAGGTTTACAGTTTATTTTAAAACTTGACAGTGCTGTGCTCTGCTGCTGCAATCTCGCTTGTCCTGAACAGCAGAGGAAGGGGCTCCTCCTCTTACCACAGATATACCTGATGTTGCAAGAACTCCTCATGTCAAATGACCTGAATGTTTGTGTCATGTCAAGTATGTGTCAGGGCTGAATAAACAATGTGTACAATATTCAGAGAGGGGGAAACTGGGCAGCATACTGATTTGTGGGGTCAGCAATACACTGGAAGCAAAGTCTGATCTGATTTTTTTTTTTTTTTTTGCCTTACAGTGGATGAACCTGTTCAGTATGCAGTCGCTGGAGAAATTTGTTTAGGAAGTGAGATCATGTAATGTTTAAGTACGCAGAGAAACTATGTCATGGGTGTCTATAGGTGTCTTTGTTGTACACCATGTCTGAGTTCACTGTGACACCAGCCGTGTATTGTTGAAGCAAATCTCCTTCATGACTTCAGTGCACCAGCAGCGGTCTTCACACCATTAATCCTATTTTTCAGAATGCAGGGAAACAGGTGCATCCATAACCCTGGTGGTTATCTCTGCTGGAGACCACAAATGAGGTTCGTGCACACCCGGAGACACACTGTCCTCCTTATAATGTGGGAGTGATGACTGAGAAGAACAACGGCCCCCCCTCACTCCTGGTCTCCTATGAGCCATATTTGTGTGCTGCCCTGACAGCTGGTGAGAAACAAAGCTCTAAAACAACAGGAAGCCTGGGGCATCAGCTTGAGCCAAAATGCCCAACAAGGCATGCCATCTCCCTGCCCAGGGC
Source organism: Seriola dumerili (assembly GCF_002260705.1). Classification (NCBI taxonomy): domain Eukaryota; kingdom Metazoa; phylum Chordata; class Actinopteri; order Carangiformes; family Carangidae; genus Seriola; species Seriola dumerili. The sequence continues at coordinate 462,464 of NW_019174376.1, read as the reverse complement.
CGTCGATTCGGTTCGGCAGGGACGGGAAGCAACATGATCCTCGATAATGAACCCCCAGAGGCTTGTGCTTCCTCTTGCAACAGGTGCAAAGACAGTTCATCCTGGCAGTTAACCATAGGGGCATTTACAGGCAACAGGATTAAACAAATGATGTGCAGTCATGCAGAGCATTAACCCTCTTTAGGGGGAATTCTTCAAGTCACTCATTCTGATCATTTGACCAGAGAATGTGGCTCTTTTTTAAATTTTTTTTATTCTATGTCTGGCCTTTCCTGTTGATACAATAGGTGGACAGGCTCAATCTGTGTGTGAAGATAACACAGGGCCCATGGGTGCTGGAAAAGGTGGAGTTCTGCTTGGGTTAGCAGTGATGATGTAAAACATCATCAGATAGCTTGCATTTGATACAGGACTGTAGTAGTCACACACGCACAGACCTTGAAAGAAGGAGTTCACACCCCGCTCATGACACCCCTGCAGCGGTTTCCGAGCAACCATACCCGCTCTACCTGTGCGGCAAGCAAACAGCGCGCACACCCCCTCACTTTACCGGATTGAGATAATAATGGTTAAAAGCCCTCTAGCAGGCAGGTGACTCACACCACAACACACAAGTCAGCTATCTGGCACGTCCAGCTAGTGATGATACAGGATGAATTGTTATTTCCCTTTTGTTCAAAAGACTCAAATAGATATTGTAGGCCAAATGAATCAAATAAGGTTATTGGTTTGCAATCGTCAAAAACAAATCTGTATTCCCATTTTAGCCTGTATTTGTTATCATAAAAGATTGACACATATACTTAGTTGCCTAAACAATGACAATTTAGTTCCCAGTTTCTTCTCTGTTTTGTAAGATTCATCTAAATGGCTTGCTCTATTCGTCAAAAATACCAAAACAAGATTTACAGCGTTAAATAAACAACCTCAGTAGGACCTGAAGTTGCATCACTCACGCGGCGTCCGTAGTGTTGGCACCAACATACACAACAATACACAGGCTAGACATAGGTTCATACAGCAGCCTATAGCTACACCGGACATTTCAAATTACTACTTTCTGAACTCACCTAAATAACTCTGCAGCTCTCCTCCGCCGACTGACCCCCCAGACTCCTCTTTGGTAAAATACAGCTCCTCGGTTTCTTTGTGGGGGGGGGGCCTAGGAAGCGAGGGGGGGGGGGCGTTTGATATGAGTCTATAATCTTCAGATTCCTATTGCATCAGGAACAGGACGCCAGCGACTTGATGACGTTCCGGCTATAATGTCACACTTTGAGATAAGTCTAGTATTGTGGTGAGCAATGTCTTATAAGCTTCGCCACACTAGAGACGTACTGTGGCTCCGCCTTGCGCACTTGCCCTTAAAGGCGCAGTCTTCATTTACACCAGTGTTTTCTGCAGTGGACGTGCAGCAGGGCAGACATGTGGATGACTGCAGAATCACCCATGAACATATACATATCATTTCAGAAAGAGAAGTGATGTTTGCAGCAGTTCTTTGCAATAATAAGCATCAACTTATTTTATATTTAAAATGTGTCTCCTGTGTGGTTTCACGAACAACAAGCAGTCGCGAGGGTTTGTTGAAGATCCGGCTGGGCGGAGTGAGAACGCCGTAGCCTCCTCTGAGCCTTGTCTTGCTGTCTCTGACAGACCACCGGCTCAGGCGGTTCATGTCGCTGCTGCTCATACTGTTCCCGCCTTCCTGTGGAGGATGTGTCTGATGGTGCTTGCTGGGGCTGCTCTGGCTTTTGCGGTCCTAATGAACCCTTCATAGTAAGCATAGTTAATCTGCCCGCAGTCCTGAAAGCTCCTTCGGCCGAGGACTCCATATCGAAAAGGAGACGATTTGGGACAGTGATCAGACACCAGACAGCAGCTGTCGTCCGAACTTGTGAAAAATTCTACCTCATTGTCAATAGCTTGCTCAGGGAGATGTCAGTTTGTGGAGGGATGGGGAAGAGGCTTGGAGCATCTGCCTGGTGTCTGTGGTGGGCTGCTGCACTCGTACACCGAGAGCCTCTGGAATGAGGGGACCACCTGGTCATCATCATTAGGACTCGGCGGTAGAGGGTTCAGCACTGCAGACAGGGAGAGATGGGAGGGCCGGGATTTCTTTGGAGGTAATCTTTGTGTGCTGGGACTGTGTTTATGTCCTGACAGAGAGGAAAATTGAAAAAAAAATGACCATCACATTAATGGATGGTTAATTAAATAATTGAGACTGGTTCACAGAAATTGCATTTTAATTAATACAACTTCACTGGCTTCAGTAAAAAGGACTCCATGGACTACTACTCTGGAAAATCACTGATTAAAAGGCATAAAACATGCAATGCAGTATTTGTATTTAATTCAGAAGACTTGTAATGCGAAGATGACAGATCATGCACTTACGTTCATAACTTAGAGATGGTGGAGGTGGCCCTTTTGTTGGGCCCGAGAGCTGTGATCTGTGTGCGCTGTGTCCATACTGAAGTACGGGCTGTCAAAGGAGAAATTTCAATCTAGATTATTATAGCGTTAAATAGGCTAAAAACATTTCATTGTAATCATAAAAAATCTCCTGACCTGAAACATAAAACTTTCCGCATGTCATGCAGATTTTGAAAATATCTTTTCTAGCAATTTCCCCCAATGGCCTGCAAGTCCTGGCATCTCACACTCACTTGTCAGCGTCATGCGATAGTTCCAGAGGGTTGGATCCAGCCATGCTGTGACAGTAGCTGCCCCGGAGGAAGGGGTTTTCTATGGAAAGAGATCTCTGGGCAGTCAGCCCACTGTGGACATGCTCCAGGCACACCTCGGGTCGCATCAAAGCCAGGAAACACTCAGATCGCCCCGCTGGCTGCTCCTGCTTCTAGTGTACTGTAACAAAGCCAAGAATGACGGTGAAAGGAGGTTGGAAGCAAAAGAAGATGAAGAGAAACAGAACATGTGGTAGCACACTGAAAAATACTGAAGAGCCAAACGTCCTCTCGTGAAGCCAAGAAGAAAGAAAATACTGATAATAGATATATAAAGCAAGTTACACAAATCTCCCCCTCTTCTGCTGCCCACCAGGCCAAATATTTAGTTATGGCTTGTCTGTTTTCTATGAGAAAGACGAGACAACAATCTCCTACAACAGAGTAATGACAGAGACTCAGTTTGACAGGACTTTAAGACACTTGTGTGCCAACACACCCTGGGGACAGACCGCTCCGTCATTTATAATGTTCTGGTCAGAGTATTTTACAAAGTAAGCATAAAAGCAGTACTCTTTCACAATGACTGAAATAAGAGTCCCTAACAAAGGTCTTGTTGTAAAAAGGTTGCCATGATGCACCAGATTGTTTTCTTGTTTGCTCTTCTAGTCTTTTTTTATACAGACCTGAAGTAAATGGATGTTGACACATCGCTTGTGTGTTATGGAACTAAACGTAGATATTGTCTTATAATTTTTAAGAGGATTTACCTGTTGAGAAGGATACGTTCATAAAGTGGAACAAGGAGGGCTCTGACTTTTTGATATTACACTTAAAGTTTTAAATGTGTCTATTAAGGGAAAACAAACAGAACACAGCAGTTATGTTTTTACAAATGAGGCATTTGTATACTCAAGTTCAACATTGCAGGTTGCCAACTTTCAAATGTCTATTCCTACGGACTGTACTAGGAGTAGAGCTAGTAGGTTTACAGTTTATTTTAAAACTTGACAGTGCTGTGCTCTGCTGCTGCAATCTCGCTTGTCCTGAACAGCAGAGGAAGGGGCTCCTCCTCTTACCACAGATATACCTGATGTTGCAAGAACTCCTCATGTCAAATGACCTGAATGTTTGTGTCATGTCAAGTATGTGTCAGGGCTGAATAAACAATGTGTACAATATTCAGAGAGGGGAAACTGGGCAGCATATACTGATTTTGTGGGTCAGCATACACTGGAGCAAAGTCTGATCTGATTTTTTTTTTTTTTTTTGCCTTACAGTGGATGAACCTGTTCAGTATGCAGTCGCTGGAGAAATTTGTTAGGAAGTGAGATCATGTAATGTTTAAGTACGCAGAGAAACTATGTCATGGGTGTCTATAGGTGTCTTTGTTGTACACCATGTCTGAGTTCACTGTGACACCAGCCGTGTATTGTTGAAGAAAATCTCCTTCATGACTTCAGTGCACCAGCAGCGTCTTCACACCATTAATCCTATTTTCAGAATGCAGGAAACAGGTGCATCCATAACCCTGGTGGTTATCTCTGCTGGAGACACACAAATGAGGTTCGTGCACACCCGGAGACACACTGTCCTCCTTATAATGTGGGAGTGATGACTGAGAAGAACAACGGCCCCCCTCACTCCTGGTCTCCTATGAGCCATATTTGTGTGCTGCCCTGACAGCTGGTGAGAAACAAGCTCTAAAACAACAGGAAGCCTGGGGCATCAGCTTGAGCCAAAATGCCAACAAGCGCATGCCATCTCCCTGCCCAGGGCCGTCGATTCGGTTCGGCAGGGACGGGAAGCAACATGATCCTCGATAATGAACCCCCAGAGGCTTGTGCTTCCTCTTGCAACAGGTGCAAAGACAGTTCATCCTGGCAGTTAACCATAGGGGCATTTACAGGCAACAGGATTAAACAAATGATGTGCAGTCATGCAGAGCATTAACCCTCTTTAGGGGGAATTCTTCAAGTCACTCATTCTAATCATTTGACCAGAGAATGTGGCTCTTTTTTAAAATTTTTTTATTCTATGTCTGGCCTTTCTGTTGAACAATAGGTGGACAGGCTCAATCTGTGTGTGAAGATAACACGGGCCCATGGGTGCTGGAAAGGTGGAGTTCTGCTTGGTTAGCAGTGATGATGTAAAACATCATCAAGATAGCTTGCATTTGATACAGGACTGTAGTAGTACACACACGACAGCAAGCCTTGAAACAAAGAAGGAGTTCACACCCCGCTCATGACACCCCTGCAGCGGTTTCGAGCAACCATACCCGCTCTACCTGTGCGGCAAGCAAACAGCGCGCACACCCCCTCACTTTACCGGATTGAGTAATAATGGTTAAAAGCCCTCTAGCAGGCAGGTGACTCACACACACAACACACAAGTCAGCTATCTGGCACGTCCAGCTAGTGATGATACAGGATGAATTGTTATTTCCCTTTTGTTCAAAAGACTCAAATAGATATTGTAGGCCAAATGAATCAAATAATAGGTTATTGGTTTGCAATCGTCAAAAACAATCTGTATTCCCTTTTTAGCCTGTATTTATTATCATAAAAGATTGACACATATACTTAGTTGCCTAAATGATGACAATTTAGTTCCAGTTTCTTCTCTGTTTTGTAAGATTCATCTAAATGGCTTGCTCTATTCGTCAAAAATACCAAAACAAGATTTACAGCGTTAAATAAAAAACCTCAGTAGGACCTGAAGTTGCATCACTCACGCGGCGTCGTATGTTTGGCACCAACATACACAACAATCACAGGCTAGACATAGGTTCATACAGCAGCCTATAGCTACACCGGACATTCAAATTACTACTTTCTGAACTCACCTAAATAACTCTGCAGCTCTCCTCGCCGACTGACCCCCCAGACTCCTCTTTGGTAAAATACAGCTCCTCGGTTTCTTTGTGGGGGGGGGGCCTAGGAAG